>NC_092722.1:36955143-37222643 GCF_047496885.1 Scyliorhinus torazame
CCCACCCCACCAAGCATTCTTGAGCTTCTCTGTTTAAAGAAATTCACTGGTAGACTGCAATGGCCTGCTTGGAATGCTGTAGTCTCTGTAATGAACCCTATCTGCCAAAAGGGGTTCTAATGTAATGTAAAGTCAGCAAGGTTTAGTGCTAGGAGATATTTCCCACCGATAATTTCCTCTCATTAAGAAACATTTAACTGCTTTTTGATTTTGCAAATTCTCCAATTCCTCGCCCATGTTTCTTCTCTCTTCTCAAGATCATTGAGGCCACTTGTAAATTTCATACTGGCTGACTTGAGATCAGCTATAGAATTACATAGAACACAGCATATTTTCAGGCCATTCAGCGTGGCCAGTCCATGCAAACCTTTATATTCCACCCTTCCTCCCTCTATTCTCTTCTCCCTTGTGTGCTTATCTAGCCTCCCCTTAAATGTATCAATGTTAATGGTCACAAACCTGTGATGATGAACAGCATTCTATTGGTAATAAAGCTTCTTCTTGATTTCTTTGTGATTATGGCCTTTCGTTTTATGCTTCCACACAAGTGGTAAAACTCTGTCTAGTACTGTGGGTGGCATGGTAGTACTGTGGGTGGCATGGTAGTACAGTGGGTAGCACTGTTGCTTCACAGCTCCACGGTCACAGGTTCGATCTGCGAAGTCTGCACGTTCTCCTTATGTCTGCGTTGGTTTCCTCCGGGTGCTCCGGTTTCCTCCCGAAAGATAATTTGGACTTCTGAATTCTGAATTCTCCCTCGGTGTCCCCCGAACAGGCGACGGAATGTGCGGACTAGGGGATTTTCACAGTAACTTCATTGCAGTGTTAATGTAAGCCTACTTGTGACAATAAAGATTATTGTTATAAAACCTTTCCTAATTTCAAGAGACTTCTATTTGGTTATCTCTTTGCCCTCCCTTTTCAAAAGAAGGGACCCAGCTTGTTCATCCTTTGCTCACAGTCTTGATGTGAGCCTTGTACAACTTTTTGCACTCTCTCGAGTGCCTCTTATCCTTATCCTTTTTTAATCATTTGCCAACTAGAAATGTACATTATATTCTACATTTATGGGCTATGTAATGTTCAATACAAGTTTAGCGTAACTTCTTAACTCTATTCCTTTAGAAATTAGACTTAATTTGCTTTTGTTATGACTATTAATCTTATTTTCCTGATCAGCATTTACCAAAATACATAAATTCAAATTCATTTGTCAGTTATTTGCCCATTCTGCATGTTTAATATCTCCTTGTAATTTGTTGAAATGGTGTTGCCCTCAAATTTTTAAAAAAGTGTAGAGTACCCAATTTATTTTTTCCAATTAAGGGACAATTTAGCATGGCTAAACCACCTAAACGTGCAGATCTTTGGGTTGTGGGGGTGAAACCCACATAAACATGGGGAGAATGTGCAAACTCCTCACGGACAGTGACCCAGAGCCGGGATCGAATCTGGGACCTCAGGGCCGTGAGACAGCAGTGCTAACCACTGCGCAACCATGCTGCCCTCAAATGTATCTTGTGATCACCTGTAGAGACCGATGACTTTGAAAAATATATTTGAATTCTTTGTGACCAATTTAAAGGAATCTCTCAATATTCCATGTTTTAAGACTTTTACTATAGCAAACAAATTAAAAGCAACATTAACAAAGCATTATTTAGTAGGTAAATAATACCTTAAACTATGGAAAAGATGACCTTTATTAATGCTTTAACATGACTGATAACCACACCCCAATGCAAAATGCTCTCCAAAGATTATAGTCTTTATAGGAAACAGCTCATATGCACTTCCAACTTTCAATGGGTCCATGTCTTTATCGCTTCATCGAATGACAGTCAAAATACACTTCCCTCCGTTTTTGGAAAATTTCCAAACTGAATACTAGCAATAATCTTTTTTTAAATAAATTCAAGAGTGCCAATTCATTATTTTTTTCTCCAATTAAGGGGCAATTTAGTGTGGCCAAACCACCTACCCTGCACATCTTTGGGTTGTGGGAATGAGACCCACGCAGACACGGGGAGAATGTGCAAACTGCACACGGACAGTGACCTGGGGCCGGGATTGAACCCGGGCCCACGGCACCGCGAGGCAGCAGTGCTGACCACCACCATTGTGCCGCCCCTGAATACGAGCAATAAGGGCCACTCCAAACAATTGTTTTTAAAGGGACAATGAAGCATGGCCAATCCACATAACCTGCACATCTTTGGACTGTGGGACGAAACCCACACAGACACTGGGAAAACTTGCAAACTCCACACAGACCATCGTCCAAAGCTGGAATCGAACCCGGATCCCTGGTGCTGAGACAGCAGTGCTAACCACTGTGCCACCATGCCACCCTACTTACACAACATATTTGCAGGGCAAATCTTCCAGAGTCTTTACAGTCACGCAATGCATCTCTTCAACCGGACACTGTCCTCCCACCTGCATTCAAGCACTCTCAGCCTTTTCTCTGCTGACCACAGCAACTGCAACCTTTTGTCTCAGACCTTTCTCCATCCAAAAACTCCGAGGCCAAAAGGCAGTTAACCAAGCCTTTGTTTTCAGGTGTGACCATTTTGCACCTTACTCACAGTAAATCTCACCCTGAGGAGCCACCACACCTCACCCCACTCCCATGGTAATCAAGACGCCTAGGTTTATTGGTGGGCAGAATTCAAAGCCGATAATTAATGATATTAAATCATTAATTCAGTAATCAACAGGGTGAGATCTGGGACCTTCTTCAGTTTGTAATTTTCGGTTTAGTTTGCCACTGAAGGAGTTCCTAAACCTGACTTCTTGGTCTAATTTCTGGCGATGGGAGTGAAGAATATGTCCCGACCAGGCTGAAGAATGATAAAACATTTTATTTATTGTTTTATAAATTTAGAGTACCCAATTATTTTTTTTCCAACTAAGGGGCAATTTAGCGTGGCCAATCCACCTAACCAGCACATCTTTGGGTTGTGGGGGCTTAACCCACACAGACACGGGGAGAATGTGCAAACTCCACACGGACAGTGACCCAGGGCCGGGATTTGAACCCAGGTTCTCAGCACTGTAGCCCCAGTGCTAACCACTGCGCCACTGTGCTGCCCCTGAAGAATGATAAAATATCAAATGTCAACCCATAAGAGAGCTGGGAGCAGGTTTGGCATTTCTCCATTTGTTTCCCAACTGAAAAATCAATGAAATAATGAATTTGAATATTGTGAGAAAGCCAAAAACAGAAGCTCATGGAAATGCAAGTTACTTCAGTGAGTTTAATATATTCACTCGAGTAATTTCTAAAAAAGAGATTGCTTTACGCTGCCATCTGCTTACTAATATGAAAGAAGGATTATAGAGTGGGCACCTCACTTGCCACAAGTGTACCTTGTGCTGTATCAGGCAGTGAGCAGAGAACTCCCAAAAGAAAGCCACGTGCTGTAGTTCAGACTCTTAACATTCTCTGCTCCCCCTCACCCGAACACACACACCTCGGGCTGATGTAGGTTAGCGTATTCTTCCACGAAACAACATCTGATCTGCTTTGGGGGGGGGGGGGCAAGAAAGGATATACAGCTTGGAATAATGAAAATTTGTTTTGATTTCAGATTTTGGAGGCAACATCAATGTTGATACTATTTCCACGTTCATCGATGGTGGTGGAAATGTATTGGTTGCTGCAAGCTCAGACATTGGTAAAAGAAAAAGGAATAATTGTTACATTTGAAATGTGGTGATTTTGGTAATGTAAAGAACATCAAGTGTTATTTTATGCATTTTAATCTTAGTAAAGAAAGAACTAACTTGCATCTATAAAGCCTATCAATATATTGGGATGTCCCAAAATGACCTACAATAAATCAAGTGTTTTGACGTGTCATTATTGTTGTAATATGGAGAATGTGGCAGCCAATTTGTGCACAGGAAGGTCCCTTAAACATTACTGAAAAAAATGACAAGATACTTTACCTTGGTGATGTTGAAGGGCGGCATGGTGGCCTAGTGGTTAGCATTGCTGCTTCACGGCGCTGAGGACCTGGGTTCGATCCTGGCCTGGGTCACTGACCGTGTGGACTTTGCACATCCTCCCTGTGTCTGCTTGGGTGTCACTCCACAGCCCAAAAAGATGTGCAGGGTAGGTGAATTGGCCACACCAAATTGCCCCTTAATTGGCAAAAAATAATTTGATACTCCAAATTTAAAATTTAAAAAAAAAATCTTGGTGATGTTGACTTGGACACCAGCAAACTCCGCTGCTCTTCAGATAGTGAGTGCCCTGAAATCTTATATACAGCCATTCAAAGGGGTAGAGAGAGCTTCAGTTTTAACATCTCAACGGAAAGAAAATAATTGCAACCCTGCAGCACCCTCTCAATACTGTATTTAAACGTTAACTTAGATTATGTGCTTGAGTCTCTGGAGTAGGGGGGGGGTGAACACACGATTCTCTGACACACTCAAGACTGACACATTATGCAAACATTAATGGAAATATCTGTATATCCATTAAAGGTTTAATTGTCTCATTTTGATCCAAAATCTTAATTTAGCAAATTTATAAATTATGATTTCTCAGAATGAATATGCTGTAAATTGGCAGTATAGACTTGTTTTCATTAATTGGGAACAAAATTATAGATACAGATTATCTGTCGTTGGCTGTTCCTGGACAGATCTTTCCTCCTCCAGAGTTATATGACCTAAATAAAGAACAGAAATAGTTCTGCCATCCTATTTAGTGCGGGGTCTTTGTGTCCCTTTAGAATAGAAATGCAGCTAACACTGCATGGAGGTGATTCTTTCCCTGCCTGCTTCACCGTCTCCTTTACCGTCCTATTGAAAACTGGACTCAGTAGGGATAGAATGGTGTGGGATAGCAGTAATCTGTATGGATAGCAATGTTCCCATTGATCTATTTACCGGCTTTGATAATTAAACGAAACATCTAGTGGATATAGTGTTATATGAATTGGAAATCTGGCCCTTTTAAGTAGCTGGTCGATACTATTCCTTCATCTGATCTGTATTTCCTGAATGTGTTTTAAGCAAGTGAATTTTCCCGTGTCAGAAAGTACAATAATTTAAGGTGATGCTGGTTGGGTATCAATAGGAACTGAATATTTTAATGCTTTTGTCGGCCTCCCTCTGCTCAAAATAAATTTATCTCCACTGACTCCACCTACTTTAGCTTATCTGTTCAGTTAGGGCATCTCCACAAATGCTTCCAATTTCCCTTTTATAGAATTTACAGTGCAGAAGGAGGCCATTCGGCCCATCGAGTCTGCAACGGCTCTTGGAAAGAGCACCCTACCCAAGGTCAACACCTCCACCCTATCCCCATCACCCAGTAACCCCACCCAACACTAAGGGCAATTTTGGACACTAAGGACAATTTATCATGGCCAATCCACCTACCCTGCACATCTTTGGACTGTGGTAGGAAACCGGAGCACCCGGTGGAAACCCACGCACACACGGGGAGGATGTGCAGACTCCGCACAGACAGTGACCCAAGCCGGAATCGAACCTGGGACCCTGGAGCTGTGAAGCAATTGTGCTGTCCACAATGCTACCGTGCTGCCCATGATTTCCCCATATATTTGCTGCGATTTCAATCTTATTCCTCATCGCCATTGATACTTGTCTCTAATCCACATGCCACCATAACTGTCACAAATCCTCCGTAAACAGTTTGTGTGCCACTGTAAAACCAAATACAGCCCCCAAAGGTTCATAATTTTTTTTAGACTTCAGATTCACTTGGCCTAAAGAATTCCTAATCTCTCAAAATTATACATGTTCCCTCCATCTTTCACCCACACCCATCTACATATTCCAAAATCATCAGCTATAGACTCTGGAACGGTTCCTGCAGATTGGAATATAGAAAATGTAGCCCCACTACAGTCAGGTCCGCGACTTTATGACATTCAAGTTACAACGAATGGCACTGAACGTTTAAAAAAAAAAAAAAAAAAAAAAAAAAATTAATGCCCTGTTTCGACCTTTTAATGGCGATTTCGACTTTACGAAACCACACAACTAACTGTTATGTTCTGCCTTTCTCAATCTCGGGAACGGCAAATTGCTTCTCATTTAGCAGAGAAGTTTCTTTGAAAGTGTAGGCACTATTCTGTCATGGGAAGAAGTACACTACTGTAAGGCGATTATATGGACGCAAGATTGCACAAACTTTTCACTGTTCAGTGAAAATAGGTTATTGAGCCTTGGTTCAGGAACCAATCCCCCATTTAAAGCAATGTTTGTATGGGGAAACAGGTTCCGACTTACAACGTTTCGATGTACGACTTTATTTTCAGGAACCAGTTGTGTTCTAAGTCCTAGGGCTGCCTGTATTTAAGAAAGGAGAAAGAAAACGGGATCTACAGACCTGTTCGCCTGCCAGTAGGATGGCAAATGCTAGAGTCTATTATAAAGAATGTGACACTTGGTAAATAATGGTAGGATTGTGCAGAGTCAGCATGGATTTAAGAACAAAAAATCATGTTTGACAAACCTATTAGTATTTTGAGGAGGTAACTTGCAGAATAGATCAGGTAAAACCAGTGGATGTGGTGCTTTTGGATTTTCGGAAGGCTTTCAATAATGTTCCACACAAGAGATTAGTAAACAAAATTAGAGCACATGGAATTGGGGGTGCTGACATGGATTGAGGATTGTTTAACAGATGGAAAACAGAGTATGAATAAATGTTGGCAGGTTGTGAGTCGTAGAGTACCGCAACTGTCCGTGCTTGAGTCCCAGCTATTCACAATCCATGTCAATGAATTCGATGTGGGAACCAAAAGAATACTTCCAAGTTTGCTGATGACACAAAACTAGGTGGGAGGGTGAGTTGTGAGGGGGATGCAAAGAGGCTTCAAGGGGTTTTAGACAGACTGAGTGGGCAAGAATATGGCTGATGGAATATAATGTGGAAAAATGTGAAGTTACCCACTTTGGTAGGAAAGTCAGAAATGCAGAGTATTTCTTAAATGGTGAGAGATTGGGGAGTGTTGATGTCCAAGGGAACCTGGGCATCCTTGTTAACAAGTTACTGAAAGCTAAGTGCAGCAAGTAATGGAGAAAATAGTATATCGGCCTTTATGCAGAGGATTTGAGTAAAAACGTGTCCTGGTGCAATTGTATAGTGCCTTGGTGAGACTGCACCTGGAGTATTGTGTGTAGCATTGGTCTCCCTAAGAAAGGATATAGCTGCGATAGAGGGATTGTAATGAAGGTTCATTGGACTGATAGCTGGGAAGGCAGGATTGTCTAAATGAGGAGAGATCGAGTTAACAGGGCCTGTATTCTCCAGATTTTAGAAGAATGAGACGTGACCTCATTGAAACATACAAAATTGCCACAGGGCCCGGCAGAGCAGATGCAGGAAGGATTTTTCCCCTGGCTGGGGGTCGAAAACTGTGGGACGTTGTCTAAGAATAGGAGGCAGATTTTTTAGGACTGGGTTGAGGAGGAACCTCTTCACTCGGAGGGAGGTGAATCTTTGGAATTCCCCACCCCAGTGGGCTGTGGAGGCTTAGTAATTGAGTATGTTCAAGACTGGGATCAATACATTTCTAGATAGTAAAAATATCAATGCATATAGGGATAGTGCAGGAAAATGACTGCGGTACAAGATGAGCCACAATTTAGTTGAATCGCAGAGCAGGCTCAAGGAGCTGAGTGGCCTACTCCTGTTCTTATGTCCTATGATAACAGCTCTCTGTAGAGTTAATTGTGGAACAAAACAGCAAGATCATCTAGGTGCTGGGGCAAGAATGAGGGACGTCATGGGTGGAACAGGATTACATTTGCAAAGGTGGGAAACACTGAAATTTGAAATGGCACAGTTTTTGCAGGTTCTTTGGGGTTGGGGTAAGGAGCGGTGAAGGGTGAATGCAGCTAGAAATTTCCAGTATCCCTGAAGGTGAGTTTAATTTTTGTATTCTTGTTTACAGGGGACCCTTTACGAGAGCTGGGAAGTGAATGTGGAATTGAATTTGATGAGGAGAAAACGTCTGTTATTGACCATCATAATTATGATATTTCTGATCCTGGCCAGGTAAGGACGTAGGAAAAAAGTAATGCTTGATTTAATAGTAGTGTATTCTTCACAAGGCAACCTGACTAATGATAGGGAAGGTCACTGCAAAGTGACAGCAATTGAATTTGAACATTCTTCCTTCCCCCCCCCCCCCCCCCCCCCCCAAAAAAAACAATCTGAAACTGTAGATCTTAAGACTTTAGCTTAATACGTGATTAATTTTACCTCTGTTAAACTGAGAAATGTAAGTTTTCTTTTTTTAAATTAATTTACAGGATGTGGGCGTCACTGTCTAGTCAGCATTTATTGTCCATCCCTAGTTGCCCTTCAGAAGGTGGTGGTGAGCTGCCTTCTTGAACTGCTGCAGCCCCTGAGGTGAGGTGTAGGTACACCCACAGTGCAGTTGGGGAGGGAGTTCCAGGATTTTGACCCAGCGACAGTGAACAAACGGCGATATATTTCCAAGTCTGGGTGGTGAGTGGCTTGGAGGGAAACTCCAGGTGGTAGGGTTACCAGGTATCTGTTGTTCTTGTCCTTTTTTAGATGGTAGCGGTCGTGGGCTTGGAAAGTGTTGCCTAAGGAACCTTGGTGAGTTACTGCAGTGCGTCTTGTAGATAGTACACATGGTTGCCACTGTTCATCGGTGGTGGATTAAATGTTTTTGGAAGTGGTAGCAAACAAGCGATCTGCTTTGTTCTGGATGGTGACGAGCTTCTTGAGTGTTGTTGGAGCTGCACTCATCCAGGCAAATGGAGAATATTCCATTACGCTCCTGACTTGTGCCTTGTGGATGGTGGACAGGCTTTGGGGGGGGTCAGGAGGTGAATTACTTGACGTAGGGTTCCTAGCCTTTGACCTGCTCTGGTAACCACAGTATTTTAAAAAAAAAAAAAAAAAAAAAAATTAAAAAAATTTAGAGTACCCAATTCATTTTTTCCAATTAAGGGGCAATTTAGCGTGGCCAGTCCACCTACCCTGCAAATCCTTGGGTTGTGGGGGCGAAACACACGCAAACACGGGGCGAAGGTGCAAACTCCACACAGACAGTGACCCAGAGCCGGGATCGAACCTGGGACCTCGGCGTCGTGAGGCAGCAATGCTAACCACTGCGCCACCGTGCTGCCCCTGGTAGCTCAATATTAACATGGCTCATCCAGTTCAGTTTCTGATCAATCGTAACCCCCAGGATGTTGATAGTGTGGGACTCAGCAATGGTAATGCCATTGAATGTAAAGGGGAAATGGTTAGATTCTCTTTTGCTGGAGATTGCCTGGCACTTTGTAGCCATTTAAGTCCGGATATTGTCTAGGCATTTCTGCATTTGGACTTGGATTGCTTCAGTATTTGAAGAGTCACGACTGGCGCTGAACAATGTACAATCATCAGCGAATGGTAATGCCGTTGATGTCATGGGGCGATGGTTAGATCTTCTGTTGTAGAAGATGGTCATTGCCTTGCACTTGTGTGTCCTGAATGTAACTGGCCACTTATCAGCCCAAGCCTGGACATTGTCCAGGTCTTGCTGCATTTGGACATGGACTGCTTCATTATTTGAGGGGTCGTGAATGGTGCAGTCATCTGGAACATCCCCACTTCTGACCTTATGATGGAAGGGCAGTCATTGATGAAGCAGCTGAAGATGGTTGGGCCTAGATCACTACCCTGAGGAACTCCTGCAGTGATGTCCTGGATCTGAGATGATTGACCTCCAACCATACCTGTGCCAGGTATAACTCCAACCAGCGGGGAGTTTTCCCCTTGATTCCCATTGACTCCAGTTTTGCTTGGGCTCCTTTATGCTATACTCGGTCAAATGCTGAAGGGCAGTCACTCCCACCTCACCTCTGGCATTCTGCTCTTTTGTCCATGTTTAAATCAAGGCTGTAATGAGGTCAGAAACTAAGTGACCCTGGCGGAACCGAAACTGAGCCTCTGTGAGCAGGTTATTGCTGAGTAAGTGCTGCTTGATCGAGCTGCTGATGATCATTCCAGTACTTTGCTGATGATGGAGAGTAGACTGATAGGGGGATAATTGGCTGGGTTGTATTTGTCCTGTTTCTTGTGTACAGGACACACCTGAGCAATTTTCCATATTGTCGGGTAGATGCCAGTGTTGGATTTTATTGGAACAGCTTGGCTAGGGATGTGGCAAGTTCTGGTGTACATGTCTTCAGTATTATTACTGGAATATTGTCAGGGCCCATAGCCTTTGCAGCATCCAGTGCCTTCAGCTGTTTCTTCATATCATGTGGAGTGAATCGTATTGGCTGAAGACTGACATCGGTGATGCTGGGGACTTCCGGAGGAGAACAAGATGGACCATTGACTCGGCATTTCTGGCTGAAGGTTATAATAATAATCTTTATTATTGTCACAAGTAGGCTTACATTAACACTTCAATGAAGCCACTGTTAAAAACCCCTCCGTCACCTCACTCCGGCGCCTGTTTGGGAACACTGAGGGAGAATTCAGAATGTCCAGTTCACCCAAAAGCACGTCTTTCGGGACTTGTGGGAGGAAACCCATGCAGACACGGGGAGAACGTGCAGACTCAGCACAAACAGGGACCCAAGCCGGGAACCAAACCTGGGACCTTAGTGCTGTGAAGCAGCAGAGCTAACCACTGTGCTACCGTGGTTGCTACCAGATGTTAGAAAGGAGGACTTTGCAGAGTTGACAGGACTGGGTTTGTCGTTTCCGGTGCCTAGGTCGATGCCGGGTGGTCCGTCCTTTTTTGTCTTTTCGTAGCGGTTGATTACAACTGAGTAGTTTGCTGGACCATTTCAGAGGGCATTTAAGAGTCAACCACATTGCTGTGGGCCTGGAGTCACATGCAGGCCAGAACAGGTAAAGACAGCAGATTTCCTTCCCTAAAGAACATTATAGTGAACCAGATTGTTTTTTATGGCAATGTTTCCATGGTCATCATTAGACTTTTGATTCCGGATATTTTATTGAGTTTAAATTCCACCATCTGCTGTGGTAGGATTCGAACAACAGTCCCCAGATCATTACCCTGGGCCTCTGGGTTACCAGCGACAATATCACTTGAGCCATTGCCTCCTCTAGTGCTGAGAAATGTTACGCATTTCCAATTTTGCAACCTAATGTGAGCATCAAACTCCTCAGTCAGCTATGGGACATATATTTAATAAATTCTAACAACTTTCAATATATTTTTAAAGTAAGAAGTCTTACAACACCAGGTTAAAGTCCAATAGATTTGTTTCGAATCACTAGCTTTCGTAGCGCAGCTCCTTCATCAGGTGAAGGAGCTGTGCTCCGAAAGCTAGTGATCCAAAACAAACCTGTTGGAGTTTAACCTGGTGTTGTAAGACTTCTTACTGTGCCTACCCCAGTCCAACGCCAGCATTCCCACATCATATTTCTAAAGTAATCATGAATTGTGCCACAAAGTGGTTAAAAAGAACAGTTAAATAATCTCAAAGACTGATTCATAAGAAAGAAAAGTTGACTCTAAATGCCTCTTTGTTTCCAAAGCATACACTGATCATCGCTGACAATGAACAACTGCTGAAGGCTCCCACTGTTGTGGGGAAACAGCCAAAGAATCCCCTTTTATTTCTGGGAGTTGGGTAAGTAGAAAAGGTGTTTCTTGCTCTTTTACTTTGTAGGCAAACAAAATCAACAATTGGTTACAAACTTGACTGTGAAACACAGCTCTGTTATGATTTCGAGGTGGTACAGTGGTTAGCACTGCTGCCTCATGGCGCCGCGGACCGGGTTCCATCCCGGCCCTGGGTCACTGTCCGTGTGGAGTTTGCACATTCTTCCCGTGTCTGTGTGGGTCTCCCCCCCACAACCCAAAGATGTGCAGGTTAAGTGGATTGGCCACTCTAAATTGTCTCTTAATTGGAAAACACAAATGCGAACTTGGAGGCATATAGAATGAATACGAGAACAAGTCGTACTGGAGAAATACGCTGAAATTACAACAACTTAAAAATAACAAGGAGAAAGGAGGTTGGCAGCATTCAGAGGGATTTATTATAATATTTTTTAAAATTTAGAATGCCCAATTCATTTTTTTCCAATTAAGGGGCAATTTAGCGTGGCCAATCCACCTACCCTGCACATCTTTGGGTTGTGGGGGCAATACCCACGCAAACACGGGGAGAATGTGCCAACTCCACACGGACAATGACCCAGAGCTAGGATCGAACCTGGGACCTCGGCGCCGTGCTGCCCTAGATTTATTATAATTAACTGCAGTATGTGCTATATACTGTTAATTGGAACAGACCAGATTGTAGTGAGTGTAGGTAGTTTTAACGTTTGCCATGTTGGGAGCGTAAGAGTAAGGAATATCCATAAACTAAGATGGAAAAGAAAGTGATTTGACCAGCCAAAAGGTATTTAGTCATGTGAAACTCAGCCAGAAGGCTCATCAAATGATAAGGGTGTTGTGGAATTGAAACATGTTGTTGTACTCTTTGATCGCTCAGTGGTGAAGCCATGCTAATGAAGGCAGCTGATCTTTAGTGGGAAATTTAACGTATTGGCCTGTGAAAGAAATTCTCTTGATTGGATGATTTTTAAAAATGTGATGATACGAACCAACTATATGTTGTTTGGACTCTTATGACTATGAAAAGTGTGGCACGTGGCATAATGGTTAGCATTGCAGCCTACGGCGCTGAGGACCCTGGTTCGAATCCCGGTCCTGGGTCTCTGTCCGTGTGGACTTTGCACATTCTCCCAGTGTCTGCGTGGCTTTCACCCCCACAAGCCAAAGATGTGCAAGTTAGGTGGATTGGCCACGCTAAATTGCCCCTTAATTGGAAAAAATATAATTGGGTACTCTAAATTTAAAAAAAAACTGTTCCTACTGAGTCTTTGATGCAGCAAAATTCCCAGATGCTTTGCAGTCGCGGGTCAGGCAGGAGGGGAGAAATGATGGGAGCTGTCAAAAGGCATCGAGGAGGCTGGCTTTGAGGCAACATTATGGTGGGGAGTTGGAGATGTAACAAAGCAGCATGGAAAATCTAGGGAACATTCCAGAGTGTGGAGGAGAGATAACGGAAGGACCTTCCAGCATTGATAAAGTGAGTGGGAGACATGGAATGGGTGACCACCATGCAGAGCAAGAGGACTAGGCAGGCAGTGCCGAAGTGGCCCCTCGGGAGAAAGCCGCAGTAGTCACTTTTGTTGCACCACAGTGTGCAGAGGAGTAAAAAGTATCAGAATGCAATAATAATAGTTATTGAGGATTCAATTATAAGAGGAATAGATGGGTGTTTCTGTGGCAGTAAATGAGACTCCAGGATAGTATGTTGCCTTGCTGGTGCTAGGGTCAAGGGTTTAAGAGTGACTACAGGACATTCTGGAGGGGGAGGGTGAACAGCCAATGGTTGTCGTACATACTAGTACAAATGGCATGGGTTTAAAAAAAATGATGAGGTGCTGAAAACAGAATAATAAGGAGCTAGGAAGTAAGTTGAAAAGCAGGACCTCAAAGTGATCTCAGGATTACTATCAGTGCCACGTGCTAGTCAGAGCAGAAATAACAGGATATATCAGAAGAATACATGGCTGAAGACATGGTGCAATGGGAGGGTTTCAGATTCCTGGGACATTGGGACCGGTTCCAGGGGAGGTGAGACCAGTACAAACTGGGCAGGACGGACTGGATCTGATGTCCGAGGGGAGTATTTGCTTGAATGGTTGGGGAGGATTTAAACTAAAATGGCAGGGGGATGGGAACCTATGCAAGGAGTCAGAGGAGGGGGAAGCAAGGTCAAGAACAAAAGGCTAAAGGAAATGAGAAAAATGCTGATGATAATCGCTTAATGTCACAAGTAGGCTTCAATGAAGTTACTGTGAAAAGCCCCGAGTCACCACATTCCGACGCCTGTTCGGGAGGCCGGTACGGGAAATGATGAGCAGAGAAACCAAGAGCCAGAATCAAACGGGGCCATCGTGAAAAATAATGGGATGGGACAAGGAATGTAAAGAAGTCGAGCCTTAAGGCTTTGTGTCTTAATGTGCAGCGTATTCGCAACAAAGTGGATGTATTAATCGTGCAAATAGATGGAAACAGGTAAGATATAGTCGGGATTACGGAGAAATGGCTGCAGGTTGACCAGCGATGGGAACTGAACATTCTGGGGTTTTCAGTATTTAGGAAGGACAGACAAAAAGGAAAAGGCGGTGGAGTTGCATTGCTGGTAGTGGAAATTAGTGCAATAGTGAGGAAGGATATTCGCTCCGACAATGTGGAATCTGTATGGGTAGAGCTGAGAAACACCAAGGGGCAGTGAGAGTTGTATATAGACCGTCGAGCTGTAGTGGTGATGTTGGGGAGGGCAGTAAACTGGAAATTGGAGACTCATGCAATAAAGGAACATCTGTAATTATGGGTGACTTTTTTTAATAAACGTTTTATTGAGGTATTTCTTTGGCATTGTAACAGCAACAAAATCAACAATGTACATAACAAGGAAAATATTAACATAGTGCAAATACCGCCTCCCATTCCCACAAGTCCTACCATTGTTTACCCCCCTAATCTATGCTAACCTAACCCCCCCCCCCCCCCCCCCCCCCCCGGGCGCCAAAGGCCCTCCTCTATCTCTCCCCCCAACTCCTCCTCCCACTTGTGCTTCAGCTCCTCGGTCTGCGGCTCCTCCGAACCCATAAGTTCTTTATATATGTCCGAGATGAGTTGCTGGAGACCCAGACGGCCCAGGGGGTGGCGCACGAGGCGCTCCACAAGAAATGGCAGGAGCGGTTCAAGGAGATGGAGAATCGGTCGAGGCGGAAGAACTTGCGGATTCTGGGCCTCCTGGAGGGGCCGGACGTGGGGGCCTATGTGGTCACCATGTTGAACTCGCTGATGGGAGCGGGGTCCTTCCAGGGGCCCCTGGAGCTGGAAGGAGCCCATAGAGTGCTGGCGAGGAGGCCCAAGGCTAACGAGCCTCCGCGGGCGGTGCTGGTGCGGTTTCATCGGTTCGCTGATCGGGAGTGCCAAGGTGGGCCAAGAAGGAGAGGAGCAGCAGGTGGGAGAACGTGGAGGTTCGAATATACCAGGACTGGAGTGCGGAGGTGGTGAAGAAGAGGGCCGGGTACAATCGAGCGAAGGCGGTGCTGCACGGAAGGGGATGACGTTTGGCATGTTGCAGCCGGCGCGACTGTGGGTCACCTACAAGGACTGGCACCATTATTTTGAGTCTCCGGAGAAGGCGTGGGCCTTTGTTCAGGCCGAGAAGTTGGACACAATTTGAGGGTCGGGATGGGCGTTTGGGGATTGCGGTTGATGTGTTACATTTTAAGGGGGGTCCTTTGCTCTTGTTTCTTTTTGGTTCGGTTAGGGCGGGTTCGGCACTGTTTTGGTTGGGTCTGTCGGGGGGGCTCTTGGAGGGGGGTAAGCAAATGGAACAGGGGTGGATGGCCGGCAGGGGGGATGGGGCCCCGTGGGGGAGGGAGAGGCCCAAGGGGGTGAGAGGACTGGGCCTGTAAAAGGAGCTGCGTCAGAGGTGGCGGGGCCGGGTAGGTGGAAAGCGCGGGCTTTTTCCCGCGCTGAGGACTGGAGGGGGCGGGGCCGGGGTGGGGAAGTGAGGGTTGTTTCCCGCGCTTGGGATGGAAGGGGGAGGTGGAGAGCCTGCGGATGGGGAATGGAGGAGGAGGGTGTGTCACAATGGGAGGAGTCGAAGGAGAGGCGGGAGTAGCCGGGGTCAGCAGAAGTCAGCTGACTTGCGGAAGTGCAATGGGAGGAGTAAAGCAGCTAGGAGGGGTCCTAGCCGGGGAGGGGGGGTGGGGTCGAGTTGCTGCTCCCATGGTCCAGGGGGAGCTGGAGCGAGTAGGGGGGGTCGGGACGGGTTCTGCCGCCGTGGGGAAAGGGCCGGTCGTGGGGCGCGGGCCTGGCCGAGGAGGGGTTATGGCTAGTCGGCGGGGGAGGGGGGCGGGTAGCCCCTGATCCGGCTGACAACCTGGAATAAAAAGGGACTGAACGGGCCGGTCAAGCGGGCCCGGGTGTTCGCGCACCTGAAGGGGCTGAAGGCGGATGTGGTCATGCTCCAGGAGACACACATGAAGGTGGCAGACCAGGTAAGATTGAGGAAAGGGTGGGTAGGTCAGGTGTTTCATTCGGGGCTGGATGCCAAAAATCGAGGGGTGGCGATCTTGGTGGGAACGAAGGTGTCGTTCGATGTGTCGAGCATTGTGGCAGACAATGGCGGTAGGTATGTAATGGTATGTGGTATGCTGCAGGGGGAGAGGGTGGTACTGGTCAATGTGTATGCCCCGAACTGGGACGATGCGGGTTTTAAGCAGCGCATGTTGGGTCGGATCCCGGACTTGGGAGTGGGGTCCTGATAATGGGGGGGAGACTTTAACACGGTGTTGGATCCGGCACTGGATCGCTCCAGGTCTAGGACGGGTAGGAGACCGGCGGCGGCTAAAGTGCTGAGGGGATTTATGGACCAGGTGGGAGGGGTGGACCCTTGGAGATTGCAAGACTGGGGGCTAGGGAATTTTAATTCTTCTCACATGTCCATAAGGCTTATTCCCGGGTCGACTTTTTTATTATGAGCAGGGTGCTGATAGCGAGAGTAGAGGATACCAAGTACTCGGCGATAGCCATTTCGGATCACGCCCCGCATTGGGTGGACTTAGAGCTGGGGGAGGAGAGGGACCAGCGTCCGTTGTGGCGCTTGGAGGTGGGGCTGTTGGCGGATGAGTTGAGTGAGCGGGTCCGAGGAAGCATAGAGAGATACCTGGAGGCCAATGATAACGGGGAGGTCCGAGTGGGGATGGTATGGGAGGCGCTGAAGGCGGTGGTTAGGGGAGAGCTGATCTCCATTAGGGTCTACACGGAGAGGAGGGAGCAGAGGGAGAGGCTGGTGGGGGAGATGGTGAGGGTAGATAGGAGGTATGCGGAGGTGCCTGAGGAAGGACTGTTGAGGAAGAGGCGCAGCCTCCAGGCCAAATTCGACCTGGTGACCACAAGGAAGGCGGAGGTGCAGTGGAGGAAGGCCCAGGGGGCGATTTATGAGTACGGGGAAAAGGCAAGCCGGATGCTGGCGCATCAGCTTCGGAAGCGGGTCGCAGCTAGGGAGATCGGGGGAGTTAAGGACAGGGGAGGGAGTGTGGTGCGAAGTGGGGTTAACATCAATGGGGTCTTCAGGGACTTATATGAGGAATTGTATCGGTCCGAGCCCCCACTGGAGGAGGGAGGGATGGGCCGCTTTCTGGACCAATTGAGGTTTCCGAAGGTGGAGGAGGGACTGGTGGCAGGATTGGGGGCCCCGATTGGGCTGGAGGAGCTGACCAAAGGGATAAGGGAGCATGCAGGTGGGGAAGGCACCGGGGCCGGACGGTTTGCCGGTCGAATTCTACAAAAAACATATGGACCTGTTGGGGCCCGTTGCTAGTTAGGACCTTCAATGAGGTCCCGGGCACTGATCTCCTTGATCCTGAAGCGCGACAATGATCCCCTGCAGTGTGGGTCTTACAGGCCGATTTTGTTGCTAAATGTAGATGCCAAGGTGCTGGCGAAGGTCTTAGCCACGAGGATTGAGGATTGTGTGCCGCAGGTCATCCACGAAGACTAGACGGGGTTCGTGAAGGGGAGGCAGTTGAACGCGAATGTGTGGAGGCTTCTGAACGTTATCACGATGCCGGCGAGGGAGGGGGAGGCGGAGATCGTGGTGGCGATGGACGCTGTGAAGGCCTTCAATAGTTTAGAGTGGGGGCACTTGTGGGAGGTGCTGAAGAGGTTTGGGTTTGGGGAGGGGTTTGTCAGGTGGGTTAGGCTGTTATACGAGGTCCCGATGGTGAGTATGGCCACGAACAAGAGGCGGTCTGAGTACTTTCGGTTGCACCGAGGGACGAGGCAGGGGTGTCTCCTGTCCCCCCTGCTCTTCGCATTGGCGATTGAACCCCAGGTTAGTTGAGGAACTGGAGGGGGTTGGTGCGGGGTGGGGAGGAGCATAGGGTCTTGCTATTTGCGGTCGACTTGCTGTTATATGTGGCGGACCTGGTGGGGGGAATGCCAGAGGTAATGACGATCCTCAGGGAGTTTGGGGATTTCTCGGGGTACAAGCTCAACATGGGGAAGAGCGAGCTGTTCGTCGTTCACCCAGGGGACCAGGAGAGGGGGATTGGCGAGCTCCCACTTAAAAGGGCGGAAAGGAGCTTCAGGTATTTGGGGGTCCAGGTGGCCAGGAGCTGGGGGGCCCTGCATAGGCTTAATTTCACAAGGCTGGTGGAGCAAATGGAGGAGGCGTTCAAGAGGTGGGACGTGTTGCCGCTGTCCTTGGCGGGTAGGGTGCAGTCAGTCAAAATGACGGTGCTCCCAAGGTTTTTGTTCCTGTTCCAGTGCCTCCCCGTGTTTATCCCAAAGGCCTTTAATAGGCGGGTCAACAGAAGCATATTGGGGTTTGTGTGGGCGTGAGGGACTCCGAGGGTGAGAAGGGTGTTCCTGGAGCGGAGTAGAGGTAGGGGGGGGGGCTTGCGCTGCTCAACCTCTGTGGGTACTATGGGCCGCCAATGCGACGATGGTGGGCAAGTGGGTGATGGAGGGGGCTGCATGGAAGAGGCTGGAGATGTCATCTTGTGTGGGTACGAGTTTGGGGGCGCTGGCAACGGCGCCGCTGCCGTTCCCTCCAAGGAGGTATACCACGAGCCCGGTAGTGGCGGCTGCCCTCAAAATCTGGGGGCAGTGGAGGCAGCACAGGAGGGATGTTGGGGCCTCGGTGTGGACCCCAATACGGGGGAACCACCGGTTTGTCCCACGGAGAACAGGTGGAGGGTTTTCGGGGTGGCACAGGGCAGGGATACGAAGGTTGGGAAACCTGTTTGTGGACGGGAAGTGATGCAGGAGGAGGAGGAGGCCTCGGTGGTGGAGTTGAAAGGTAAGTGGGAGGAGGAGTTGGGCGAGGAGATCTAAGAAGGGACGTGGGCAGATGCCCTTGGGAGGGTGAACTCTTCCTCTTTGTGCACGAGGCTCAGCCTCATACAGTTTAAGGTGCTGCACAGGGCACTCATGACCGGGACAAGGATGAGCCGGTTCTTTTGGGGTGAGGACAGGTGTGTTAGATGCTCGGGGAGCCCAGCGAATCACACCCATGTGTTCTGGGCATGCCCAGCGCTGGAGGAATTTGGAAGGGCGTAGCGAGGACGGTGTCGAGGGTGGTAGGTTCCAGGGTCAAACCGGGCTGGGGGCTCGCAATATTTGGGGTGGCAGAGGAGCCAGGAGTGCAGGAGGCGAAAGAGGCTGGTATTCTGGCCTTTGTATCACTGGTAGCCCGGCGGAGGATTCTTCTTCAGTGGGGGGATGCGAGGCTCCCAAGCGTGGAATCCTGGAGCAGCGATATGGCGGGGTTTATTAAATTCGAGAGGGTGAAATTCACCTTAAGAGGGTCGGTACAAGGGTTCTTCAGGCGGTGGCAACCATTCTTAGACTTTCTGGCAGAACGGTAGACAATGGTCAATGGCAGCAGCAACTCTAGGGGGGGAGTTCTATTTTATTTTTGTTTATTTACACGGGGATCTGAGGGGGTGTATCTATTTGCTATGTTTTATGTTAATTCGGGGTGTTAATCTATTATTTCTGTACAGGGGGAGGGGGGCATGAGGGTTGTTTTACTGTTTTGCATTTAACCCTGTTAGGTTCCTTTTTCATTTTGTTGTTGATATTCTGTGAAAACCTTAATAAAAATTATTTTTTAAAAAGATATATGTCCGAGATGCTTGCCTCTCATTTTTTAAAATTTGTAAAAAATATGTTTATTCAAAGTTTTTGCAACAAAAATTATCAACCAATTAAACACCCCCCCCCCCGGTAACAGAAAAGAAAAAGAGAAAAGAACGGAACAGAACATAAACATATCAATCAAACATAATACAGAACTTATACAATGGGTTTCTCCTGCACATATTAACCCTCCCATATGCTTTTCTTTTTTACAAGTACCCCTAGGAACCCCCCCCCCGGGTTGCTGCTGCTGCTGACCGACGTCATTCTAACGCTCCACGAGATAGTCTAGAACGGTTGCCACCGCCTGAAGAACCCCTGCGCAGACCCTCTCAAGGCAAACTTTATCCGCTCCAGCTTAATGAACCCTGCCATGTCGATGCTCTCCTCTCCTATCCATCCTCCAGAAGCACCTATCCTTGAATCCCCCTTAGCGGCAGGAGTGGGAAGGTTGACACCTGCCTCCGCAGAAAGTCCCGCATCTGTAAATATCGAAATGAATTCCCCCTTGCCAATGCAAACTTCTCCAGCACCCTCATACTCTGGAAGCTTCCTTCTATAAACAAGTCCTCCATCCTCCCCGGGACAAACTGGTGATTATCGCATATTGAATGGGGTCCTGAATCTAAATAAAGGAAACTACGATGGTATGAGGCGTGAGGTGGCTATGATGGAATGATACTTTTCTCTTTTTTTTATAATTTAGAGTTCCCAATTAATTTTTTCCAATTAAGGGACAATTTAGCGTGACCAATCCACCTACCCTGCACATCTTTGGGTTGTGGGGGCAAACCCCACGGGCGGAACGTGCAAACTCCACACGGACAGTGACCCAGGGCCGAGATCGAACCTGGGACCTCGGCGCCGTGAAGCTGTAGTGCTACCCACTGGGAATGATACTTAAAGGGATGACAGTGGATAGGCAATGGCAAGCATTCAAAGAGCGCATGGGTGAACTGCAACAATTGTTCATTCTTGTCTGCCGCAAAAACAAAATGGCAAAGGTCGCCAAACCATTGCTTACAAGGGAAATTAGAGATGGTTTTAGATCCAAGGAAGAGAGGCACAAATTGGCCCGAAAGAAGCAGCAGATCTGAGGATTGGGAGCAGTTTAGAATTCAGCAAAGGAGAACAAAGGGATTGATTAAGAAGGAGAAAATAGAGTGCGAGAGTAATCTTGCTGAAAACATAACAATTGACTGTAAAAACCTCTGTAGGTATGCAAAGAAAAAAAGATTGGTGAAGACAAATGTAAGTTCCTTACAGTAAGAAACTGGGGAATTTATAATGAGAAACAAAGAAATGGCTGACCAACTAAATACATACTTTGGTTCTGTCGTCACAGAGGAGGACACCAATAACTTGCTAGAAACGTTGGATAACACCAGATTTAGTGAGAGGGAAGAACTGAAGGAAATCTGTATTAGTAGGGAAATTGATGGGATTGATTCCCAGTAAATCCCTAGGGGTTGATAATCTACATCCCAGAGTACTTGAGGCAATGACCCGAGAAATAGTGGATGCATTGGTGGCCATCTACCAGGATTCTGTAGACCCTGGAACAGTTCCTACAGAGTATAAAAAAATTAGTTGATGTAACCCCAATATTTAAAAAGGGAGGTAAAGAGAAAACAGGGAATTATATGTTTCTTATAGAAACATAAAATTATGAAGGGAATAGATAGGATAGAAGCAGAGAGGTTGTTTCCAGTAGCGGATGAAACTAGAACTAAGGGCATAGCCTCAAAATAAGGGGGAGCAGATTTAGGATTGAGTTGTGGAGGAACGTCATCACCCAAAGGGTAGTGAATCTGTGGAATTCCCTGCCCAGTGAAGCAGTTGAGGCCACCTCGTTAAATGTCTTTAAGACAAAGGTAGAAAGATTCTTGAACAGTAGAGGAATTAAAGGTTACGGTGAGCGGGCCGGTAAGTGGAGCTGACTCCACAAAAAGATCAGCCATGATATTGAATGGCGGAGCAGGCTCGAGGGGCCAGGTGGCCTACTCCTGCTCCTAGTTCTTATGTTCTTATTACAGATCAGTCAACCTGACATTGGTGGTGGGGAAAATTATAGTGTCCATTATAAAAGATTTAATAGCTGAGCACTTGGAAACAGTGGCAGCATCGGATAGAGTCAGCATGGACTTACAAAAGGGAATGTGGTTTATTTGGCTTTCAAATGGCTTTTGACAAGGTCCCACATAAGAGATTAGCATGTAAAATTAAAGCGCATGGAAATGGTGGTAGTGTATTGAGATGATAGAAATTGGTTGGGGACAGGAAACAAAAAAGCAGGAATAAAAGGGCTTTTTCCTAGTGGCAGGCAGTGACTAGTGGTGTACTGCAGGGATCAGACTCCAGCTATTCAAATGTATATGAATGATTTTAGATGAGAGAACTAAATGTAATATCTCCAAATTTGCAGTGGACACTGGGTGAGAAGGTTAGCTGTGAGGAGGATGTAGAGATGCTTTAGTGTGATTTGGACAAGCTGAGTGAGTGGGCAAATGCATGTCAGATGCAGTATAAATGTGAGGTTATCCACTTTGGTAGCAAAAACAGAAACTATTATCTGAATGACTATAGATTGAGAGAGGGGAATATGCAACCAAAGTGTCCTTGTACACCAGAAGCACGCAGGTGCAACAGGCAGTGAAGAAGGCAAATGGTATGTTAATAATAATCGCTTATTGTCACAAGTAGGCTTCAATGAAGTTACTGTGAAAAGTCCCTAGTCGCCACATTCTGGCGCCTGTTCGGGGAGGCTGGAACGGGAATTGAACCCGCGCTGCTGGTCTTGTTCTGCATTACAAGCCAGCTGTCTTAGCCCACTGTGCTAAACCAGAGGATTTGAGTATTGGAGCAGGGTTGTCTTGCTGCAGTTATACAGGACCTTGTGAGACTATATCTGGGCGTTTCACAGTTCATTGCAGTGTTAATGTAAGCCTACTTGTGACAATAAAGATTATTATTATTGAGTGAGTCCAGAACCAGGGTCACAGTCTGAGGATATGGGGTAGACCATTTAGGGTTGAGATGAGAAGTTTCTTCACCCAAAGGCTGGTAAGCGTGTGGAATTCTCTACCACTGAAAGCAGTTGAGGCCAAAACACTGTTTTTCAAGACGGGGTTACATATAGCTTTTGAGGCGAAATGAATCTAAGGATATGGGGAGTGAAGCAGTAACAGACTGAGTTGGATGATCAGCCATGTTCATAATGAATGGCAGAGCAGGCTCGAAGGGCCGAATGGCCTACTCCTATTTTCTGTGATTCTGGAGGCAAAAGCAGCTGTGAGCATTGTGTTGGAGTTGGAGGAAATGTAATACAGGAACCAACAAAGTAGCCAAGTAAGTACACCAGGGGAGAGGGAGGCGCTGTGCTCCGTTCAAGGAACAAGCTTGAGTGCTGTGGTTAACATTTGTGTGTTGATGTGTATTAGCATCATGTGTCAGAAAATTATGATAGATTTTCTGTGCAGACCAACTTTTTGTTTCATTTAAAACCTGCAATGAGAGCAACTTGCATCCATCAGCCAAAACCTCAAATGTTTCTTTGTTTTCTTTCTAGTATGGTGGCAGATCCTGATAACCCGCTTGTACTAGATATCCTGACTGGATCCTCCAGCTCTTACTCCTTCTTTCCGGACAAACCGATCACACAGGTAACACTTGTGTTCAAACTCCAAGTTGTGGAATGATCCTCTTCTCCCGGTGAACTCATTGCTGGAGTATGGTTCCATAGGCAATCTCTGGCTCTGCGTTTAAGTGACCATTTTTCGTTCATGGGGAATGGGGGAAAGGAGGGGGGGAAATAGAGAGAGAGAATTGGGCACTTTAAATTTAAAAAAGTATTTCCTGCAGTTTTGAATCTGCTGCATCTATATTTAAGTGTACATATTTTCACTGCTGGGTTAATTTCACAACTACATAACTTTTTGAGCTCGAAGTGAAAGTAATGAGCTTGCTTTGTACGGGTACTGGGTGCTTGAGGGATACATATTGAGTGCACATACTGGGTATACTGAGTATTGGACACTCCTGTGTGTATAATTTTCTGTTGGGCATAATTTTGTGCTCTATATCTATGTACACCATCCTCTTCATTTGAAATAAAAATATAAAATGCTGGAAAGACTCAAAGACTGGCAGCATCTGAGGAGAGAGTAACAACTTAAGAGCTTTTTGTTTAGTGCTTTTCTTTTGAGTTCTTTTTCAATTAAAACATGTTTTGGAGCTGAACATGCTTCAAATAGTACTGCATGGAGTATATGACAGCCAATAGTTCATCTGTAATAACAGGTAGCTAACTGTAAAATAGGAAGGGAAAAGGCAACCAGATTTGTGACAAACATCTAGATTTTTCCTCTTGTACTAGTATCCCCACGGGGTGGGTAAGAACACCTTACTGATTGCTGGACTCCAGGCCCGGAACAATGCTCGTGTGGTCTTCAGTGGCTCGATTGATTTCTTCAGCGATGCCTTCTTTAACTCTCCTGTACAAAAGGCTACCCCAGGAGCTGAGAGGTAAGACAGGTGCCAGAGGATCAAGATACTTGCAAGTTATAAGATTTGTCATCAATAACTTGCTACTGGTTCATGTCACCAAATTGCAAAAATAAAACTTATCATTTTAAAATATTTGTTCTTGGGAGTGTGGGAAATACAGACAAAGTTACATTTATTGTCCCCAAGAAGGTGGTGGTGGCCTGGCTTCTTGAACCATTGCAGTTCTTGTACTCTCTCAATGGTGTTAGATAGGGAATACCTGAATTGCCAATGAAGCAATGATGATTTATGTTCAATCTGGATGAACACTTGGAGATGATGGGATTCTAAGAGCATTGTTGCTTTTCTTGGTGATAGTGGTCCTGATGAGGGACGTGTAGCTGAAGCATGCTTGGCTAGTAACTGCATTGGACCTTTTATAGATAGTACATACTGCAGCTATTGGAGGAGGGAGTGGATATTGAGTCTGATGATGAGGACAGCAATCTAGTGAACTATCGTGCCTTGGATGGTGCTAAGCTTGTCAAATTGTGGCTGTACCCAACCAGGCGCATGGTGTGTATTCCAATTCTGACTTGAGCGTTGTGGATAATGAGGAAATCTGAGGGATCAAGAGATGTGAGCCACTAATTGCAGAGTACCCAGCCTCTCCTTTATTGTTGATGTAGTTGGTCCAGTTCAGCTTTTGGTCAGTTGTGAACCGAAGGATGTTGATGGAGGGACCCACGGGTGTCATTAAAACTCATTGAGAGCTGGCTGGGACTCCTGATGTATGGGCATTACCTGACATTTGTTGGGCCAAGTCTGGATTTCATGAGCTTTAATAATAATAATAATAATAATCTTTTTATTGTCACATGTAGGCTTAAATGGAGGAGTTGGATGTCAAAAATTGTCCTCATTTAAAAAATTTGCAACCTTGTTTTCTAATTCCTCTATGGTCTCCCCCTTCTCTATCTCTGTAACCTTTTGCACTCTGAAAGCCTTCAAAATAATCCTCTGATTCCAGTCTCTTATGCATCCCTGATTTTAATCACAGCATCATTGGTGACTATTGATTGCCTGGGCCCTGAGCTTTAGAGGATATCCTCCTTGCACCTCTCCATTTCTCTACTTCACTTTCCTCCTTTAAGAAGCTCCTTTCCCAGCTCTGGGTCACTGTCCGTGTGGAGTTTGCACATTCTCCCCGTGTTTCCGTGGGTTTCGCCCCCACAACCCAAAGATGTGCAGGGGAGGTGAATTGGCTGCGCTAAATTGCCCTTTAATTGGAAAAATGAATTGGGTACTCTAAATTTATTTATTTGTTTTAAGAATAGATTAAGACTACCCAATTATTTTTCTCCAATTAAGGGGCAATTTAGCATAGCCAATCCACCTAGCCTCCACATCTTTGGGTTGTGAGGGTGAAACCCACACAGCCACGAGGAGAATGTGCAAACTCTGCACAGACAGTGATTCAGGGCTGGGATTCAAACCCGGGTCCTCAGTGCCTTAGGCAGCAGTGCTAACCACTGTGCCACCATGCTGCCCCAGGGTACTCTAAATTTGTTTTTAAAAAGACGCTCCTTAAACTCTACCTCTTTGGTCAAGCTTTTGGTCATCTGACCTAATATCTCCTCATGTGGCTCAGTGATATTCTACAATGCTCTTGTGAAGCATCTTGGGGTGCTTTATTATGTAAAACGCTACTTAGAAATTATATGTTCAGTTGTTGAAATGATTTTTTAAAAACAATATATTGTGGCTTGGTAAGCTAACAAATACTTTGCAAAAGGGAACTAAATGAATATTTTTTATCATGAGATTGTGGGGACTGTGCATATTTTGACTTCAGTGTGGTTTTTAATCTAATTTCAGACTAGCAGATTTTGCTATGCAATGAAACCTCTTCTGCTAGTTGTTCAATTTCCAGAGAAGACTTTTCAGCGAAAGCATGATTGTGGGAATGTGAAATTTTAAACAAGTAACATCTTTGAACCCAAGAATTTATTTGACCAGAAGCAGTTGTGCATCTGGTGTGCTGAATGATTAATCTGGTGGTATACTGTAATTCAATACTAATAAGTAGCATGTAATTCAACACCAATAAGTATCACTCCTGGGAGTAGCCGTTATAGGATATCTCTGAAGTTGTGGAGCTGAGAATAGGGAATGCATAATTTTATGGTTGTAACATTGCTAGGGGGACAGTCAGTGATAAGAACATAGGAGCAAGAGTAATCCATCTGGCTCCTCGAGCCTGCTCCGCCATTCGATAAGATCATGGCTGACCTTTTTGTGGACCCGGCTCCACTTACCCGCCCGCTCACCGTAACCTTTTATTCCTTTACGGTTCAAAAATTATGGAGTATAAAATTTGGACCAAGGTGTGCAAGTCATTGCCCACTCTGCGGTGTGAATTTGACAGTATACAATTATGCTAGAGTTTGATGGAATATAAACTTTTTCTTGAATTTAGATTCTCAAAAACTGGGAACTATGAGCTGGCAGTGGCGCTGTCCCGCTGGGTGTTCAAAGAGGAAGGAGTTCTCCGTGTTGGAAAGGTGTCCCACAATCCGGTTGGAGAAACCAAGCCACCAAATGCCTACACCATAACTGACCTGGTGGTAAGTACAAATTAATTTGATACCGATCATAGAATCATAGAATCATAGAATTTACAGTGCAGAAGGAGGCCATTTGGCCCATCGAGTCTGCACCGGCTCTTGGAAAGAGCACCCTACCCAAGGCCAACACCTCCACCCTATCCCCATAACCCAGTAACCAAACCCAACACTAAGGCCAATTTTGGACACTAAGGGCAATTTATCATGGCCAATCCACCTAAGCTGCACATCTTTGGACTGTGGGAGGAAACCGGAGCACCCGGAGGAAACCCACGCACACACGGGGAGGATGTGCAGACTCCGCACAGACAGTGACCCAAGCCGGAATCGAACCTGGGACCCTGGAGCTGTGAAGCAATTGTGCTATCCACAATGCTACCGTGCTGCCCGATATTTGACAACGACCTGTAACTTATTGTGGATACAGAGCAACACCATTGCCTCTCAACATTTTGGATAAACTCCATTGGTTAAATCAAATTGTGTATATGGGTAGAGACTGTTACACACCACTAAAAAGCAATACTATGTAATGTAATTATCACAACCTGCTGACATTTTATTGACTTTCTGACTTGCACTTTATCCTTTTATTATTCAAATACAAGTACCTAAGTTTCTTTAAAGTCTGATCACAGTTCCCTCTAGCAAGGACTCAGCTGTGATACTCCAAGAGTTTGAGGCGTGTTTTGTGATATATGTCATGTGTCTTGGCGCAGGAGTATAACATTGTTGTTGAGAGGCTCACCAACGGGAAATGGGTCCCATTCGATGGAGATGACATTCAGTTGGAGTTTGTACGAATCGATCCCTTTGTTAGAACTTACTTGAAGAAAAAGGGTGAGTAGAATCTGTACAGCGCCAATGATTGGAAAACATTGTGAAATTTAGCTGTTTCTGGTCTAAAGAGCAGAGTATAAATATATGAATAGAGTTTGCCCTTGCTGTTATGGCACCCTGTGCTAGTGTGTGGTCAATTCCAGGCCCACTTGACCCGGAGTCACAACACTGTTCAAATTAACTTTTATTTTTAAATACCTGAGGTCTTCGGCTGCCCAATAATTACAGTCACCAGGTTTGTAAATTTAAGCCCAATTGGCGTTTTATTATTAACATTAACTAGAATTAAATAGGCAACAAATACAGCTAGTTAACTATTTAATCTCTAACCCCCCCTTCCCTTTTTAACTTGCCTCACCCTTTATAATATATTATATACACATGCACGCACACACACCAAAGAAAAAAGGGATGTAAAATAATGATAAAAGTAAAAGAATAAGAATCTTTGTTTCAGATAGACATCTTCCAATTTTTTTTTGTCAGTCTAGGCTTTCAAATTGATATTATCTCTTCTTTTGGCTTGTAATGGTTTTCACTGTAGTCTCTCAGAAATAGCAGACAGCAGCATTTGAAAGAGAGAAAAAGCTTATTTCAGGGTCTAGAGGCTTAAGCCTTCAGCAGTAGGAAGCAGAGCAGAGAGAGAGCTGCTTTCACTTTGAGGGTCCAGTGACATCTGCCGGGATCTCTCCAAAAAAAAACCACCTGGCAGGACCCAATGACTGTCTGTTGCTGGGCAGGATACTGTCCCTGCCAATCCTTGGCCACCAGCCTACCAATTGAATGGATGTAGAGCTTATCCTTGCAGGTTATCAGACTGAAAATGTTGAGAAATCTAGATTAAGAAGTTCCACAACACCAGGTGAAAGTCCAACAGGTTTATTTGAAATCACAAGCTTTCGGAGCGTTGCTCCTTCATCAGGTGACTTGCCCACCCCAGTCCAGTGCCGGCATCTCCACATCATGAGTAATCTATCTGTCTTGTTTTCCCAGGTGGCAAATACAGCGTGCAATTCAAACTGCCTGACGTTTACGGTGTGTTTCAGTTTAAAGTAGATTACAACAGGCTCGGATTCACCCATCTTTACTCTTCCACCCAGGTATGCATCCTGCTAAACACCCGAGTAGCAATATTAGAACAATACAGCGCAGTACAGGCCCTTCGGCCCTCTGTTGCACATACAGGTGTATAAAAGGCTCACAAAGATCAAAAATATTTACCTGAAGTCAATGCTGATGACACGAGGAAAATGCTGGGGGAGACTGTTACCTCATTGGGTCTTTGTTAAACAAAATAATTTCCCATTCACTGCTCTATTCTGTTTAAATTGGAAAAGGTTTCCCTCATTATCGCTCTGATCCTAGAGTGTGATTTTTTTTTTTTTTAATTTAAAGTACCCAGTTCAGTTTTTTCCATTAAGGGGCAATTTAGTGGCCCACACACCTACCCTGCACATCTTTGGGTTGTGGGGGTGCAACCCATGCAGACACGTGATCCTAGAGTATGATGCAGTGATAGAAAATCATTCCTGTGAGAGGCAGCTTTCACTGGCAACGGGAGAAATAAATTGGAGAATGACACCAAATTAGGAGGGACAGATGGGAATAGGAAGTTTCAAAGGGACATGAGCAAATTGAGTGGGAAAATCAAATAGATTTCAACCTGGTAAATTGAGGTCGTCTACTTTGGACCCGAGAGAGCAAGAGAAACTGCCGTATTTTCTAACCGGTGAGATATTAGGACCTCCAGAGCGCCAGGCACACACATGGCTGGTAGGCAGGAATAAAAAACAGTCACAAACGCTAATGGATTGTTGGCCTTGATTTCAAGAGGGCTGAACGACAAAGGAGAGCAAAAGAATCGTGTCAGACAAGGGGGGTAGGTACATAATGGTGAGTGGGAAGCTGGAGGGGGTGCGAGTGGTACTTGTGAACATATATGCTCTGTATTGGGACGACGTGGAATTTATGAGGTGGGTGTTAGGTAAGATCCCAGACTTAGAGTCACACAACCTGATCGTAGGAGGGGACTTCAACACAGTAATTGATCCGGAATTGGACCGGTCAAAATCCAGGACAGGGAGGAGGCCAGCTGCGGCAAAGGAATTGAAGGGTTTTATGGAACAGATGGGGGGAGTAGACCCATGGAGGTTTGCACGGCCGAGGACAAAGGAGCTTTCCTTTTTTTCACATGTCCACAAGGTATACTCTCGCATCTTTTTTTTTTGTTCTGAGCAGGGCACTAATACCGAAGGTGGTGGATACTGAGTACTTGGCAATTGCAGTGTCGGATCATGCCCCGCACTGGGTGGATCTATGGGCTGAGAGGGCTAGATTAGTGGAGGAGATACTCCATGTGGACAAGAGATACTCGGAGGGCCCGGACGCGGGACTACTGAGGGAGCGGCGGAGGTTACAGGTGGAGTTTGGACTGCTGACCACAGGGAAAGCAGTGGAACAGTTGAGGAAGGCAAGGTGGGCGATCTATGAGTACGGGGAAAAGGCAAGCAGAATGTTGGCGCACCAGCTCAGGAAAGAGAGGCGGCCAGGGAGATCGGTAAAGTAAAGAGTACAGACGGTAATACTGTCCTGGACCCAGCGGGGGTGAACGAGGTGTTTAAGGACTTTTATAGTAAATTATATGAGTCGGAACCCCCGGCTGGTGTGGAGAGGATGAGGCAATTTCTGGATCAGTTGAGGTTCCTGAGGATGGAGGAGGACCTGGTGGACGGGCTGGGAGTCCCAATTGAGATTGAGGAAATAATCAAGGGGCTGGAGGGCATGCAGTCGTGCAAGCCCTGGGGCCTGATGGCTACCCAGTGGAATTCTATAAGACGTTTTCAGAGATATTGAGCCCACTGCTGGTGAGGACATTTAACGAAGCAAGAGAGAAGGAAGTCCCCCGTCCCCCCCAACAATGTTGCAGGCCTCAATTTCATTGATCTTGAAACGGGAGAAGGATCTGGAGCAATGCGGGTCATACAGGCCGACTTTGCTACTGAATGTGGAGGGGGGGGGGGGGGGGGGAGAGCACCGGGTCTTGCTCTACGCAGATGACCTGCTCTTGTACATTTCGGACCCGTTGGAGGGGATGGGGGAAGTAATGCGAACATTTCTTTGTTCTTTGTTTGTTCTTTGTGGGAGAATTTGGCAATTTTTCGGGGTATAAATTGAACATGGGGGAAAAGCAAGATGCTTGCGATCCAGGCAAGAGGGCAGGAGAAGAGACTGGGAGAGCTGACGCTTAGAATGGTAGGGAAGAGCTTTCAATATCTGGGAATCCAGGTGGCCTGGAAATGGGAGGTACTACACAAGTTAAACCTACCCCGGTTGGTAGAACAAATGGAAGGGGACTTTAAGAGATGGGACATGCTCCCGCTATCACTTGGGGGGAGGGTACAGACCGTGAAAATGACGGTCCTCCCCAGATTTTTGTTTGTCTTTCAGTGCCTCACCATCTTTATCCCTAAGGCCTTTTTCAAGCGGGTGAATAAGATTATTTTGGGCTTTGTGTGGGCGAGTAAAACCCCGCGAGTGAAGAAAGTGTTGCTCGAGCACAGTCGGGGGGGAGGGTGGGTTGGCGCTGCCGAACTTCTGCAATTACTACTGGGCGGCTAATATAGCTATGATTAGGAAGTGGGTAGTGGGGGGTTGGCATGGGAACGGATGGAGGCGGCGTCATGTAAAGACACCAGTCTGTGAACATTGGTAACAGCACCTCTGCCGTTCTCGCCGGCCCGATACTCCACAAGTCCGGTGGTAGTGGCGGCTCTGAGGATCTGGGGGCAGTGGAGGAGATATAAGAGAGTGGAGGGAGCATCGATTTGGACCCCAATTTATAACAACCACAGGTTTGTACCAGGTAGGCTAGATGGCTGGTTCCGGAGTTGGCAGAGGGCAGGAATTGGAAGGATGGGGGATCTGTTTATAGATGGGAGCTTTCCCAGCTTGAAAGCTTTGGAGGATATATTTAAATTGCCAGCAGGGAATAGTTTTTGGTATTTGCAGGTGCGAGACTTCCTGAGAAAACAGTTGCCGGCCTTTTCGCTGCTGCCGCCACGGGGGATACAAGATAGAGTAGTTTCCAGTACCTGGGTGGGAGAGGGGAAGGTATCGGATATTTACCAAGAGCATTCGGAGGCGGAGGAAACTCCGGTGGAGGAGCTTAAGGGCAAGTGGGAGGACGAGCAAGGAGGAGAGATGGAAGCGGGTCTATGGGCGGATGCCCTAAGTAGGGTTAATACCTCATCATCGTGCACCAGGCTTAGCCTGATACAATTTAAGGTAGTCCACCGGGCACACATGACCGTGGCTAGGATGAGCATGTTTTTCGAGGTAGAGGATAGGTGTGCGAGGTGCGTGGGAAGCCCAGCAAGTCATGTCCACATGTTTTGTGCACGCCCGAAGCTTAGAGGGTTTTGGCAAGACCATGTCCACGGTGCTAAAAACATGGGTGGTGCCGAGTCTGCAGGTAGCGATCTTTGGAGTGTCGGAAGATCCGGCAGTTCAGAAAGAGGCCAACGTCCTGGCCTTTGCCTCCCTGGTAGCCCGGAGACGGATCTTATTAATGTGGAGGGACTCGAAGTCCCCGAGTGTGGCGACCTGGATTAGTGACATGGCTGGGTTTCTCAGTCTTGAGAAAATAAAGTTTGCCTTAAGAGGGTCAATGTTAGGGTTCTCCCGGAGGTGGCAGCCGTTCGTCGACTTTCTCGGGGAAAATTAAAAATGTCAGCGGATGCAGTATTCCGGGGCGGCGGGGGGAACTGTTGTATGGTTGAGGTGTGTGAAGAGTGGGCTGGGGTGGGAAATGTTTATTTTACCATGTTGATGTCATTGTTTTTGTTACTGTTATAAACATTTTCAAATACCTTAATAAAATGTTTTTTTTTTTTAAAGACAAAGGAGAGCAAAGTAGAGTACAGAGAGCATGTTTGTTATGCTTCAGTTGTATAGGAGCCTTGATTAGACTCCATCTTGAGTACTAATTGAGTTTTGGGCATCACACCTCCAGAAGGGCATATTTACCAAGGCTTTATGAAATTATACATTTTGATGGCATGGTGCTTTAATACACGTTGCATCTATGGTCCTTGGGAGCTATGTGAATCATGGGATTGAATCATTTGTTTGGTTTGGGGAAAGGGGGGTGATGCTACATGTCAGCTGTGTGGGGCAGGTTATGCTAAATGGATCACTGAGAAAAGGCCCTGAATAGAATTTTCCATTTGCAGGTAATGTCCGTTTTCGTGATTAGCATCTGTTTCACTTAAGTGTCAGCCACTTTTATTTGTAGGGCTGTATTTCACTGTAGGGGAATGTCTATTTTTTTTTTTTTTGTTTGTTTATTCTCTACCGTCAGCCATTCTGATGCCCAGTCGTCTGTAGTGGAAGGACAGAGAATGCGAAGTTGGTGTGGGGCCTTGTATTTACAACCCATGATTGAGTTGGCAGATATGTTTTCATGTGACTGTTTAGAGGTGAGTAGAAGAATGACTCTTTTTTTTATTCTAAACCTAATCAAATCTCTCTCTCTCTTTCTCTTTGTCCCAGGTGTCTGTTCGACCCCTCCAGCACACTCAGTATGAACGTTTCATTCCCTCTGCTTACCCATATTACGCCAGCACCTTCTCCATGATGGTCGGACTGTTCTTGTTCTCAGTGGTCTTCTTGCACATGAAAGAGAAAGAGAAGGCAGAGTGAGCTGTGATTGCAGTGTGCTACATTCTTGGCGTCAGCAATGCTGAGAGTTCAGTTGGTTTAAATTGGTGATGGATGGGTGCAAATTCTAACCTTTTGTACTGGTCATGGTAATTTCCTGGAGCTCATACAATCTAGGGTGCAACTAAGCTTCCCGTCCCATTTATTGTTGACCCCTCCGTTGATCAGAGGTTATCCATGAACTGCACGTTTCTGAAAGTGGATGCATACATTCTCCTTCTGGTGCTAATTGTTGAATTTCTGTATTGATTCTTGTTTTGCTATGGAAGATGAATATACTTTTGTGAATAAGAGTTGGCTGAGTACCAGGTGTTCATCATCCATTCGGAGGATAATCATTGTTTTGTGGCTGGGTCAGTTGGAAACTATTTAGACCTCTTTGGTTCTTCACTAGTTAAAATGATAGCTCCATAAACACAAGAATAAGAAAAAGTGGAAGTCTTTGCATTTGTCTTATCACCAGTTCAAATCAGGAGCCTGAGAGTGTTACTTTAACCACTTGGTCTCTCTTCAGAGGGATCTACCCCTTTTGGCCAATAAGAGATTAAAATGAGCTGGGAGAAATGTATTTTCATTGATCTATTGACAATTGTTTAATTTATAATGTTTCTCTCCAGTTTTCCAATCTCTGCACCCACATTGATGTAACTTTGCTCAAAATTAATTTTCCAGACTATCGGAAATAAAGTTGAACATTCCATTTATTGTGGTTTCCATTTCTTTTAACTCCAAATGTGTTGTATGGTCAGGTCCACTTGCATCACTTACTGTCCTGATATTCAACAAAATGGCCCAGACTTCCATTGCTGCTAAATATACAGTAGGACGAAGCCTATGTTGTGTTCATTTTAGGAGACCGGTTAATGGTCATTATTTTTGTACTCACTTTTGCTGTAGTGCAGACCTCCTACTTTGCTCTTTGTGATCATCTGTCAAATGTCAGCTGGCTATTTTATTACGGTGGTAGGAGAACATCAAAGCTATAACCTGTTGTATTCTGTGATGTCACCGTTGTCAACTGAAACAATGATTTGTAAAACACGTGGAAAGATAGCTAACAAATTTATGTACAGACAAAGTTACTTGAAATACTTGGGAGCTACTCTAAGTGCGACTGTCCTGTTGTACGTCCTACTAACAACTGGTGAGTGTCCCACGTCACGTGACCAAGGGCAGCACTGTATCACAGTTGCTTCACAGCTCCAGGGTACGAGGTTCGATTCCAGCTTGGACCACTGTCTGTGCAGAGTCGGCACATTTTCTCCATGTCTCTGTGGGTTTCCTCCGGGTACTCTGGTTTCCTACCACAGCCCAAAGACGTGCAGGTTTAGGTGGATTGGCCATGATAAATTTCCCTTAGTGTTGCAAAAGGTTGGGTGGGGCTACTGGGTGATGGGGGTGGAGGTGTGGGTTTAAGTGGGGTGCTCTTTCCAAGGGCTGGTGCAGACTCTATGGGCCGAATGGCCTCCTGTACTGTAAATTCTATGATTCCAGGTCTGACACTCCATCAGCTGGTTGGAGGTCGCATTGCTAACTTAAGTACAATACAATTCACAGGCACAATTCCACATAACCCATCTTGCCCATGAATGCTGAGAGCAGTTTATCACCAGACTGCCATTTTGGCTGAGTGCTAGTGGCTCAGTAGGCTAGATGGTTCAAAGTAAGATATAATATAAAATGTACATTTTCATATTGACAAAAGGCTTTAATCAATGTTAAGGCTGTGCCTTGAAAATATGAATATTCAGGATTAGATTTAAAACTAGCTTTTGAGGCTGTGGTGTTTTTAGCTGCTGATTCAGAAGTATTTCAATTTCTGCACAACCTACATTCATTCAAGGAAAGGGAAGAAATGTTTTGGACAGAAGGGCGTAATTCCTAAATTGTCCTTCATTGGGGATTTAATTAGTTTAAGAGAAAATAAGGAATGCCAGATGCAGCAAATAACTGGGAATTCAAATAAACTCTTGCAGTTGATTCTAAACGGGTGCCTTTTTGTTTTGGATTGTGCAGTAATTTCTGAAAGCAAGGATGCATTTTTGTAAAGTCCCCAGCAATAGACGGGCGGCACGGTAGCACAGTGATTATCATAGATCATAGAATTTACAGTGCAGAAGGAGGCCATTCGGCCCATCGAGTCTGCACCGGCTCTTGGAAAGAGCATCCTACCCACGGTCAACACCTCCACCCTATCCCCGTGTAAGGATGGGATTTTGTGGGGGGGGGGGGGTTGACACAGTATAATGGGTACTGAATGTATTTCCTCATCAAGATGGCAGTGGGACGGCGACATGTACTCCAGCTTTGCGGCGGTGTGCGGCTCATTTTGCGACAGTGGCGGGGCTGGTTTGCGGCGCTGCGGTCAGGCAGATTGTGCAGAGCGGAGTTGGTCTGTTGAGTGCTTGGTGGAGTCCCCGTTTCGGGCCTCTGTCTGCTGGGACGTCTCCCCACCCAACGCCTGCCGCGGGCCCAGGAGTCGCTCTGTGCCGCGTTCTGGTGCCGGGCAGCCGCTTGCCGCCATGTTGGTCACCGTTTACTGCGTGCGGCGCGACTTGAGCGAGATCACCTTCACCCTGCAGGTGAATGGCGGCATGCAGCTGGAGACTTTCCGGGCTCTGTGTGAAATGGAGAGCAATATCCCCGCGGCAGAGAGCCAGGTGAGAGCAGGAGGGGAGGTGGGGGGGGGCATGTACAGGCTTAAGTATACTGCCACACCCGCGTATATGCCCGCCCCAGACTACACACACCAGCACCCGGCATTATATATAATCAGAACCGCTCTATATGGGGCTTCTAAGTGAAACTGTATATGCAACCACACCCATATATACTGTAATTTGAAACCCTGCATCTGAATCTGTCAATCGGGATATTCCCACTAGGATCAATCCTGTATGCATCTGGTGGCAAGCGTATATAGCAGACCTAGAGCTGTACACTGCAGTATAAACACCGATTTGTGGCAAATAAACCCCAGGGCGCACATATACCTAAGGAAGTCCAAATACAGATCTGCCTCTTATATAACGTTGGGGTATATTCTCTCTTTTCTCCCACTGGATATAACTATACACTAAAACAACCCAGATATTTACAATTGAGTACAAGCTTCGCTTGCACAACTGGGCTGAATTCTCTTCGCAGCCATATTTACATTTCACCATGTATACATCTCCAGACTCTTCCTTTTACCCAAAATGTATTTTATCCATAAGATATCAAAAAAGACTATTTTAAATTGAACATTATGGAAAGTGCAATCATATTCAACTTCTGTCCATAGACAATGTTGTACTCTTGAGGCACCTCAGTACAGTTGCGGTGTGTGTGATATTTGCTATATTCAATGACAAACATACAGTCCCGGAGTCCTACAATGTTACAAGCCCCTCGGTGAAAGGCCTTAGATGGTGGTCTTTCCCCACTACACCTTTGTAGCAACTGCCCCAAGCTTTAGTGTCCCTCAGTGTGTAGTCCTGGACTGGAAAGTTCAAGCTTGCACGCTTGATTGTAGATAACTTGTTGCACTGGAAGACCAACAAGTTTCGGGCAGACCAAAGAGCATCTTTCACCAAGTTGATGATCCTCCAGCAACACACCCATACACATACTCTTGAGTACTAAAACAGGGTGGTGGTGGGATCCTATCACACACCCGGCCCCTGAGTTGCTTGACAACAAGCATTTTACAGCTATGAGTAGTGATGGTAGCGATTCCAATTTTCTTTCCATCACATGGCTAACCATGAGCTTTTCCTGCTCTTCCTGTCTGCTATTGTAAGGATTTGCTGTTTGGCGCATTGTGAATACACCTTCCTTGGTCATCGAGGCCTGAGGTGGGGCTCCAACCCAGAGCTTCTGGCTCAGAGGCAGGGACGCTACCCACTGTCACACAAGACCTCCTCAAATCAGGGTACATTAAGACCTCAGTTAAAACTATACTTGCATTCCTGAAAACGGCAACTTTACATGAATCGACTTTAAGCAAGTAAGATTTGCCCATGAAAACAAATGTAAAAGCTGGAGTTATGTTCTGAAGGACCTGTCATCAGAAAAATAAATTAAAACATTATACCCTGTAGGTTGATATACATTACTGTGCTAAATATGTTAACTTTCTACTTACCACCTTTCCTGGTCACTGCTGATACTGCTTACAAAACCTCCTACTCGCCACACAGCCAACTCCCTGACCCTCCTGGTTGTTGTGGACCCTCCAGTTCACAGCCTCTGCTCCTTCCCCACCCTCCCATTTCGTGGAGGCCCTTCCTCTCATCAAACCAGCCCCTCTCCAGCTCACTGCCTTCCTCTCCTGAACCCTCACTTTGAGAAAGGGCTCTGGAGATCAGAGGCAGGGAGAGCAGTGGGAGGTAAGCTGCAGGCTGGAGAGATGGTGAGAGGGAGCGGCAGCATTGAGAGGAAGCTTCAGAGGCCACAAAACTTGAGGGTCAACAGTGAAAGGGAGGGTTGTGGAGTGACAAATCAGAGGGTTAACAGTGAGAGGAAAGATCAGGGAACAGCAGAGGCTATTCCAAAATGATGGAGTTTGGTCACAGGGCCCTACATCAGACCAGATGCAAAACGACTTTAAAATATGACTTGCAATGCTAAATGAGAATACAGCCCCACAAGCTGACCGAGTTTAAAGTGAAACAGCTTAAAAAGGGCATTAATGGTATATAAAATGCGATATGTAATTATGCCTGCATCTGCTTACATCCATACTCACATATGAAAATATACCCACCAAAGATTATGAGGGGCATGGGTAGAATGGATGGGCAGGTACTCATTCCCAGGGTGGAGCAGTCAGTCACTAGGGGGCATAGGTTTAAGGTTAGTGCGGCAAAGTTTAGAGGAGATCTGCAAGGCAGGTTTTTTTACACGAGGGTGGTGAATTCCTGGAACGCGTTTCCAGGGGAGGTTCTGGAAGTAGATACATTAATGGCGTTCAAAAGGCATCTCGACAAATACATGGATAGGATGGGTATAGAGAGATACGGCACTAGGAAGTTCTCAGGGTTTTGGGCAAGGGTGGAATTATGACTGGTACAGGCTTGTTGGGCTGAATGGCCTCTTCCTGTGCTGTATTCTTTGTTCTTGGTAAACCAGATATACATAGCTGGAACTATACAACCATATCCTGAGCTATGCCTGTAATGGTTACATATATATATATATATTTAGTAATGAGTATATAAACACACACGCATTCGGAAATACCTAGATATATGCAACAGGAATCATACACAGCCTCAGATATAACTGCACCTGTCTGCATATACATCCACAGACAGATCTGCCACATCTTAAAAAGGAAACTGAAAGAAAACCATCTGACTCCTAATTGACCTGAGGATTTGCTGAGTAATCAGCATGTGGTTGATTTCAAGAATGCTTAGCAATTACTTTGTAGCGGTAAAATGATCTACACTTCCACTTTAGCGATAGCATACTCTTTGCATAATCCAGTACACCAAAAAGAACTCAAATATCCTGCAACTTACTGTAAGAACGCAAACATCCTGCAACTTACTGTGTGCTATAGGAAATCCGGTATAATAAAGCAACACACATAGGCGTGACACCTATTTATTGTTGCAAAACCATCATAACAATTGTGCTCATGGAGTTTGAAACTCACCGCATTTCAACTTGTTCTTTCATCCAACAACAATTAAATGCAATGGACATTGGCAACTTCAGGATTAGATTTTATGACTTTAAAGGGACACTTTTGCACCATGTCATCCAAATAATACCATTGTGCAATGCATAGTATAACATTCCTGCCTACATCAAATAATGTATTGTCCAACCCACCATAAGCAATTTAATGAATTGCTGCTAATAATCAAATACATCTTGGGAAACTCCTGTGTTGCTCATTTTGATTTGGAGGATACTTTTTACAATGAACGTGCTACGTCTTTTTAGTGTCACTGATTTTCAGTGACTGAATAAGCCAAATCTTGCTTGTCAAATCACCAAAGTGTGGCAGGGACTGGGTTGATGTGTGATGCTACATGGAAGACCTCAAACATATGAGAGCTGTTTGCAATTTATTGATTGCAATGTCAAATTCTTAGATCAGCAACAAGTAGCAACTGAATGTGTAGTCCCCACACCAATCAGCTAGCAAGGTTAAAAATGATCAATTGTGTATTACACAGATCAACAATGGGCAGCCAGTTCTTTAGAAATTACGACACACACCTTGGTATGCTTTATGTACTGTAATTTAATTCCCATACCGTTTCCTTCTATCTTTTCACATATTTTTCCAATTCATACCCACTTCCCTTGAAATGTAACGACGACAAGGTGAGGTGAAGCAAATCATTTGATGCCCCCTGCTGAAAGTTTACAGTGAAATGTAAGGACTGTAAAATATGTGGCTTTTGGTAAATATTTAATAGATCTGTTTATTTGGACAGTTGTTGGTTTCAAGCTCTTAGTCATCAATACAATTTAAAATACATGAGAAATAAGTATTCCATCTGCTTGTCAAGCCAAACAAAATGTTGGAAGGAACCGTTGACTGCAGTGAAATACATTGGTTCAGTTTCTCCAAGTTAGCGATTTCAGAAAATGTTGAAACCAAAGCAAAATGCTGGAAATTGGAAACTAAAACCAAAATATTCTGTAAATGCGAGGCAGGCGAGGCAGCATCTGTGGAGAGAAACAGTTAACATTTCGGGCCGATGATCTTTCAGTTGTTACTTTCATAAAATGTTGGATGTTTATACTTTACCTTGAGGAAATTAAATGACTGGAATAGTGAATCAATTCACGGTTGCAATGATAAACAAATAAATCTTTGTATATACTATAGTTACTTCATAATTAACCTCAAGGAGAGGCCCAAAATATTCATGTTGTTTTCAGCACTTGTTTAGCACAGGGCTAAATCGCTGGCTTTGCAAGCAGACCAAGGCAGGCCAGCAGCACGGTTCAATTCCCATAACAGCCTCCCCGAACAGGCGCCGGAATGTGGCGACTAGGGGCTTTTCACAGTAACTTCATTGAAGCCTACTTGTGACAATAAGTGATTTTCATTTCAGATCTTTATATAGAAAAGGCAGTCATCTTGTAGGTTCTTTAAGAAGGGACTGGGTCCAAATAGCTAGGGACTGCCAGCTTTGTGAATATTGCTGAGATCATTGCAGTTCTGAGAAGGTTCACTTGACTAATTCCTGGGATGAAGTGGGTTATTTTATTAGGAATGGTTGAGCAGGTTAGATCTATACCCATTGGAATTTAAACGGTTATCTTAATATTTAGAAGAGTAAGAGGTGACTTGATTGAAGATCCTGAGGGGCCTTGACAGGGTGGATGCAGAGAGGATGTTTCCTCTTGTGGGAGAATCTAGAAATAAGGGTCACTGTTTAAAACGGTGATGAGGAGAAATATTTTTTCTGAATTCTTCCTGAAAAGGTGGTGGAACCAGAGTCTTTGGACATTAAAAGACAGATTCTTGGTATGCAAAGGGGTGATCGGTCATCGGGGGTGGGTGGGATGCCGATTTGAGGTTACTATCAGATCCAGCCATGATCTTATTAAATGGTGGAGTAGACTAGAGGGGCTGAATGGCCTACTCCTCCTTGTTCATATGTTTTATGTTAAGTTTTGTAAAAATGCCTAAGATCCTGAGGAGGACTTGACAGGGACGATCCTTGTAGGGGAGTCTAGAACCCATGGTTTAAAAATTAGGGGTCTCCCACTTAAGATGGAGATAAGGAGAAATCTTTTCTCACATTAGTCTGTGGAATTCTCTTTTGCAGAGGAGGCTGGATCATTAAATTTATTCAAGGTTGAGTTAGATAGATTTTTGATCGACAAGGATTATAAAAGGCAGACAGGAAAGTTTAGTTGAGGCCACAATCAGATCATAGAATCCCTACAGTGCAGAAGGAGGACATTTGGCCAAGCAAGTCTCCATCAACCCTCCAAAAGAGCACCTTGCTTAGGCCCACGCCCATGTCAGACCCTGTAACCACATAACACCACATAACCTTTTGAACACTAAGGGACAATGGCTAACCACCTAACTTGCACAACTTTGGACTGTGGGAGGAAACCCACGCAGAAGGGGCGAACTCCACACAAGTAGTTACCCAAGGTCAGAATCATTGTGAGGCAGCAGTGCTAACCACTGTGCCGCCAATTTGAGGTTATTGTCAGATCAGCTATAATCTTGTTGAATGGAGGAGCAAGCTTGAGGAGCTGAATGGTTTACTCATTCTTGTGTTCTTGTTCATAAAGGAAAGATGCCCACATGCATTTTGAAACGAGGTTTGCTGTGTATTGCATGGACAGTAGCTCAGGAAGGATTAAAAGAATTACCAATAAATTGGGAAATCCCAACCCAACAATTGAAGGTCTAACCAAACACCCTTACAAATTGAGCTTCAGGCTCACAACACAGACCAAGAGAACATAAAGCTGTCTTATTCATTGTCCAGCGCTATAAATCTTTGGAGAGCAATGTCTTGGAGAGGTCTACCCCTGTGTTTAACCAAGAACCAATCAAAAAATCTGTTTTCCAGTCTCTTACAGACTTTGTTCTCAGGTTGTTAATGACTCTGACACGGTTGCATTGATTGCCAATCTTTGGTTACCCTGAGAGTGTTATGGTGGACCGGCTTTCTGAACAATTTGTTTGTACAACTGATTTAGCTTTCGTGGTCACCCGACCAGGTATTACAACTCAAGAATGTAGTGTGGAATTAGAGTCACACGCAAAACACATTTGGTAGATGTGGCATGTTCCATTCCCTGAAGGAACACTGAGTTGAGTTTATGCTTCGTATCTTACAACTGACAAATAATTTCCATCATGGTGGCAGTTGAGACTATGGCCAACATGTCTGGGTGAGGTGTCTGCCAATGGCAGAATCACTGTGTGTTAGTTAAATCTGAGTGCTGTTTCTGTGTTAGATAATCTTTGCAGAGAGGCCATTGACAGATGATCGTTCAACACTGGCAGCGTACGGACTGAAAGATGGTGATGTACTGGTATTGCGACAGTTGGATAGACCACAGCAGTCTGGTGTACCACTCCCAGGTGTATCAGGTGAGAGATCCTGTAGGAACAGCTTGTCAATAATTTTGCCAGTAGCTTCCATGATTTAATTATCCACCTTGCCTGCAAATCCTCTTGTAAAAATCCATCTTTGAATCCTTCTCAATGCTGTCATGACAACAAAGGGAATTACATTCTTTTAAAATGGCTGTCGTACAGGAAACTGCAAAGTGTAAGGACATTAGTCATTCCTTTTCTGCAGTCTATCTGAAAGACTGCCGAGTTAGCATTAAAGGCGTTGCTGTTAAATTTAGTAATCTTGGTTAGGGAAGAGGAAATCAGCTCAAATTTCTTGCTCCTGATCGCGATCATGTTGAAAACTATCTGGGCGAGTGTGGATTTTGGATGAGGGCAGGGCTGGGCTTAGATGATAAATTCTATGGTGCAATAGCTTGTGGGCATCACTGTCCGTACTTACCTGGATGGAGTACTACCGGAAGAATGTTCAACACTCATGGAACTGTACTCTGCAGGGAGTCAATGCCTTCAGGAGAGGACGGATTGTTTTCATGAATCTCTTTAAAAAAAGGGCAAAATATAGGTGCATTTTCTTAATTCTTCAAAGGAGACTATGCTCAACACAATATCTGAGCTAGTCTGTTTCTTGACTATTCAAAAGTCGTTAGAGTTCAGATATTGTGCATGATTTGATTGGAAATATTTTTCCATTCTTTTGTACAGGTCAAATGGAGAGTCCAGTGGGCAGAGCCATGCTAATATATTGCCTATATGAAAATATCACCGTTAATAATGGCTTTATTGTCTTCAGATCTTACAGTGCAGAAGGAGGCTATTTGCCCTATCATGCCTGTGTTGGCTCTTTGAGAGTGTTGTCCAATTAGTCCCACTCCCCATAGTGTTTTTCCCCATGGCCCTGCAAACGGTTCCTTTTCAAGTATACATAAAATTCCTTTTTGAAATTATTATTAAATCTCTTTACACCACATCTCCAGTTAGTGCATTTCAGATCACAACATCAAACTGTGTCAAATACATTCTCCCCGTCTCACCTGGCTTTTTTGCCAATTATCTTAAATCCATAAGACCATAAGACATAGGAGCAGAATTAGGCCACTCGGCCCATCGAGTCTGCTCCGCCATTCAATCATGGCTGATATTTTCTCATCCCCATTCTCCTTCCTTCTCCCCATAACCCCTGATCCCCTTATTAATCAAGAACCTAACTATCTCTGCCTTAAAGACACTCAGTGAATTGGCCTCCTCAGCCTTCTGCGGCAAAGAATTCCACAGATTCACCACCCTCTGGCTTAAGAAATTCCTCCTCATTTCTGTTTTAAAGAATCGTCCCTTTAGTCTGAGATTGTGTTCTCTCGTTCTAGTTTTTCCTACAAGTGGAAACATCTCTCCACTTCCACTCTATCCAGGATTCGCAGTATCTTGTAAGTTTCAAAAGATCCCCTCTCATCCTTCAAAACTCCAACGACTACAGACCCAGAGTCCTCAAACTTTCTTCATATGACAAGTTCTTCATTCCAGGGATCATTCTTTTTTTTTGTTGAAATTTTTGATTTAAAACAAATTTGTAACATTTCCAGAGAGGAAACAGGCCCTGTGCAAAGAACCTTAACATAGTGAAAACAAACAGTGGGAAAGAATAAACATGTTAATAAAGCACTTCCCCTGTCAGCTCTGTTTGCCCTGCCCCACGTGTTCAACCAAACTAACGTGGCTCTAACACCCCCCCCCTTCCCTCAGTTGCCGCTGCTGTCGGTTTCCTGCGCTATTCCCTGAGAGTCTGCAAGCGACCTTCTCCCCCGGGGGATCCCTAGACACCCCCTCCCCCCTTGCCCACCTAAGTCTCCTCTGCTCTCCTTCCCGGCTGCCCCCCCCCTCCCCCCCCCCGAGGCCTGACCTGCCAGGCCAGCCATGCGCTTGGCCCTAGCCCGCCCCTCCTCCTACTCTCCCTGGGGCCCCCTGACCTACACTAGCTATGCTAACCCCTGCCCTTGGCGTCTGTCTGTCTCCCACCCGAGTGCTCGAGCCCTCCCCCCACACACCAAGGACCCATTAACCTGATTGTATCTCCCCATGCCCTTTCATGTCCCTTAACCAGCTCCTAGCCCCTTCCCCTCTCCAAGGCCCCAATCTCCTGCCGAGAGGTACCAAGTGCAGGGCCCCTTTGCAGGGCCCCTCTCTCTACCCCCACCCCCTTGATGCTATCCCCCAAAAACACCCTACACAATGCGCCCTCCAGCCCCCACTCTCTGTCCCGGCTGAAAACAATCTTTGATAGAACATTACAGTACAGGATAATTTAACAAACCGCCGCCACACAAAAGCTCTGAGAGCCCAGAGTCCTTTAGTTCAAGTCCAGCTTCTTTTAATAAAAGTCCACACCTAGTCAGAGCAAATTAGGTTAACAGACCGCCGCCACTGTACAGCACTGAGAAAACTAAGTGCCCGTTAGTTCAAGTCCAGCTTATCTTTAATAAAAGTCCACACCTGTTCTGGTGTCTCAAAGTAGTGATGGAGTTCCTCAAACGTAACCCAAAGCTTCGCAGGATACAGCATTCCAAACCTCACCACCTTTTTGTAGGGCGCTGCCTTTACCTTGATGAATCCTGCACGCCTCTTAGCCAGCTCCGTTCCCAAGTCCTGGTAGATGCGCACCTCACAATTCTCCCATCTGCTGCTCCTTTCCACCTTGGCCCATCGCAGCACACGATCCCTGTCAGCAAGCCGGTGAAAGCGGACCACCAAGGCCCTCGGTCGGTCGCCTGTCCTGGGCTTCCTTGCGGGGACTCTATGCGCCCCATCCAACTCCAGGGGTCGGGGGAAGGCCTCCGTCCCCATCAGCGCCTCGAGCATACTTTTCACGTATGCACCCATATCCGACCCCTCGCAGCCCTCGGGGAGGCCAACGATCCTCAAATTCTGCCTCCTGGCTCTGTTCCCCAACTCTTCAAGTTGCTCCTGCATCCTCCTCTGGTGGGCGTTCAGCTCTTCCACCTCGTGCTCCAGCTCCGCCACCATGTCCGCCTGGCTGGAGAGCTTCACCTCGACCTCCCTGAGCGCCTTCTCCTGGACCGCCTGCGCCTCGACCATTCGGTCCATTACCGCCCTCATCGGGTCCAACGTGTCCCTCTTCAATTCGGCGAAGCATTTCTTAAAAAACTCCATCTGTTGCTCCCTTGGCCAGTGAGCCTCCGCTCCCTAGTCCCTGCCGTCCGCCATATTTTGCCGTCTGGCCTGGGGTCCCCGCTGCTCCCGCTTTGAACCCTGTCGCTCCACTCAACCACTTTCGGTCCAGCTGCTCATACCCTGTTGGGGGGGGGGCCTCTTCCCTATCGTCCCCTCAACCTAACCAGGTCGCCAGGTCCCGTAAAAGTCCGTTCAAAAGGTCCGTTTGCCCATCGCAGGCGGGAGCGATCCGACCTCCGACCTGCTTCCTCGAGGGCGCCACCGGAAGTCTCCAGGGATCATTCTTGTGAACCTCCTCTGGACCCTTTCCAATCCTAGCACATCCTTCCTTAGATAGGGGGCCCAAAACTGCTCACAGTACTCCAAATGGGGTCTGACCAGAGCCTTATACAGCCTCAGAAGTATATCCCTGGTCTTGTATTCTAGCCCTCTTGACATGAATGCTAACATTGCATTTGCCTTCTTAACTGCCGACTGAACCTGCACCTCTGGTTTCTGACTCATCTGTCAATGGAAACAGTTTTGCCCTATCTATTAAATCTCCTCTTATGCTTCTCTGCTTCAAGAAGAACAATTCCCAGCTTCTCTAATGTACCCATTTAACTGAAGCTCCTCAATTCCTGGTATAGTACGAGCAACTCCTCTCCAAGACCTTGACACCCTTCTTAAGATATGGATGGTGCCAAGAATTGGACATGTATTCCAGCCAGGGCCTAATCAGTGATTTATAAAATATTTGCATAACTTCCTTATGTTTATACTCTATGCCTCTATTTATAAAGCCAAGGATCTTATGTGGTATAATCACTAAAGGATGATTGAAGATGAAGAATGATGATCCTGCCAAGGAGAATTTAGCTTTCCATCACTGTTCATGCCTGTAGTACAGCCTCTGCTGCACATGTCTTGGCTTAGCTTGCTTACAAACGTGTTTTTAATATTAATACCAGAGGTATGACTAGGTCGTAAGTTTCACACGTTTCTCACACTGTCTCTCAACATTGGTAGTGTGTGGTTTACCCATTGTCATTGTATTTTGATATTTCGGTCTTTTACCCTACTTTAGGACTTCCCAGGATTGATTTCAGTGGTATCTCAGTGCCCGGATCAATGGGCCACAGAATGCATGACTCTGGAGTAGCTAATCAGCAACCACCAAAGCCAACTCCCAGTAGCTCTACTGCTTCTCCTCCCCCTGTTCCAGCTCCACACAGTTTGGAAAATAATCCCACTTTACTGCGGGACATGCTTCTGGCCAACCCTCATGAGCTCTCGCTGCTGAAGGAACGGAATCCTCCATTAGCCGACGCACTTCTAAGCGGAGATCTTGGTAAATATGGAAATTCTGTCTTGTTATTTCTGCTGGTCTCCCTCTGTGTTTGTCCTGCTTTTCACAATTGAATTGACCCTTGAGGTGGTTCAAATACAGCTCACAATTTGTTGTAAGACATCTCTATGGAATTTCCACTCAGCAGGTTGATAAGCGTTACTCATTGTGTAATGATGGGCTTTTTCTTATTAAACCGTATTGATTATTAATTAAAATGTTGGGAAATTGAATTCAATAACTCCGGTAAATATAATGAGCTTACAAATGTGTTGTGTTAGAAAAAAGGTTTTCTGAGCACAGCTTTTGGATTGTAATTAGCGTTTGTTTCAGACAGCTTTTGTGTTACGGTCATGGCTCCTCCGAATTGTAGTCCTGTGGCTGCTAAAGGATGCATTTGGTACAATTTTGCCTTGATACAGGAGGATGTTCAAAAGCTCAGCGGGATGTGTCATGCTGCTTAATGGAAGTGGGAGCAGGGGTGGGTAGAGAATTGTTGAAGATAAGGTGAGGGATGAGTTTGTGATCTTTTATATATTGATGAGTTATATGATGAATTATGATTTTGAGAATGATTCAAAGAGCAGGGCAGTTCTCCCACTGCCCTGGTCACTTTATCTTTGAAGCAACAAAACTAAAACAGATGACCCGGTCATTTATTTCATTGCTGTTTGTAGGACCTTGCAGTGCACTGATTACTTGTTGCCATTTCCCTATATTACAGCAGCATCTCGAATTTTAAAAAACACATAAATAGCTGTCAAGCATCTGAGATGTCTGGAGAATGTGAAAAGCACTATAGAAATTCAGCTTCTTTAATGGTCATGACCAACTCAAAGTTTCATTATAGCTCAAAAACGACCACTTGGATTTAGACATGGAGGCAAAGACATTCGCACAAGAGCCCCAAGAATCTTTTGGGCAAATTCGAACAATACAACCAAAATGAATAATAGTATTAATGGAGCACTCTCCTCACAGCTCATTAAACAGAGGCAGAAAGACTCCTATGTTATTAATTAATGTTGAGCTAAGTGATCGATTATTTGGCTGTGCTCATTACAACTCACCCATGGCTGTTCTCTATTTTGTACTGTCGCAATGGTTAAGCAGTTTTTTCTACTTTGTGCTATATCTCCATAAGATAAGTTTACAAAGGTGCTACGAGAACAGCAGCTCGAACGGGCACGGCGGGAACAGGAGAGGATTCGACTTCTGAATGCTGACCCCTTTGACCTGGAGGCACAGGCCAAAATTGAGGAAGACATCAGGTATAGAGCTGCTTGAACTCTGAACTTTCCGACTTAACATTTGCTGCACCCAAATGTAACTAATTCTGTGGAACACTTTAAAGATATTTTGGTGGTGATAGGAGCTCAGTAATCACAGGGACTTATTTTTCTTTATTCTTCCTATTTTCCTTGTACATCTAAGATTGTCTGTGTTGAGTGGTTTCTGTCTGAACACAAGAACACAAGACAAACACAAGATTTGGCGCCCTACATTAGGCTGGGAAAAATCAAGTATTATTCCTGCTTCCAGGTGCCCCTCTGCTGGAAAGTGTATGACGTTGACTGGGACAAAATTAGGCAAGACTGTGATGCATTCTACAGTTGAATAGCATTTGGACACATTCTTGGTTTACATAAGAACCATTGCAACCTAAACATAGTATCAGGGCATGTTTCGAGCCCATGGAATCATTCGCTGGCAAGAAATCCAGTGCTTTTAAATGAGGGGGAGAAAATTAGAAAGCAAATATTTTGAAGTATACTTGAGCTTGCAGAGTTGGGGTAATGTTTTGCTGGTCCTAGGACACTAATAATTTTTTTTAATTCCTTAGGCCATGAGTACCTTCTGCACGTTTTGCTGCAGTATTGAGAAATGTTGGAGAGTTTTGTCCATGCACTGCTTGATTTTCCCAAACCCCCCCCCCACCACCACCGTCGGTCTTCCACTAGGGAGCACCTGCCCGCCATTCAGATGTCAATTGGGATTCTTGAATGAGTTAACCATTGTTCTCCTATTCACTCCATCTGTTTCACAGTATATGTTCTGGTCTAATTGCGGCTACTCAGTGGTTCTCACCACATCCATCTCTTGATACCAGCCTCCCTGAACAGGTGCTGGAATGTGGCAACTAGGGGCTTTTCACAGTAACTTCACTTGAAGCCTACTTGTGACAATAAGCAATTTTCATAAGGATAACAGTAGACACAAAAAAGGTGTTGAAAAGGGGTGGGTTGACAGTGCTGTGCTAGCTTTAGCCACATACTTCAAGCGACCTCTGCTAGTGAATTTTGATAGCTGATTGTCTGGGTCTAGCCTGTAGTTGTGGTGCTGGCAGCTCTTCTATCTTCTTCTGTTGTCTTGTTAACAGGCAATTTTGTTCTCCAGGCAGCAGAACATTGAGGAGAACATGACAATTGCAATGGAAGAATCGCCGGAGAGCTTTGGTCAGGTGGTAATGCTCTACATCAATTGCAAGGTTAATGGGATGCCAGTTAAAGCATTTGTGGATTCAGGTGAGTACATGTGTTCTCTTATGATTACATTTTATATAGATTCTGAGCTACCTTGAAACAATAGTTATAAAACACTTGGTAGCACTAGAGCAGGCCAGGTTGGGAAATGCAGAGAAAGTATATAGTTGAATAATATCAGATGTACAAGATTCCTGTGTCTGACATAACAGATACATGTGAGCTACAGCTTTGTTACACGTAGCAAAGTTTATTACAGCACCATTATTCCATGTGTAAATGCTGTATTTGGTGTACACATACAATAGCCACTTGAAGCTATCCTCTGGACAGGGCATTAAATACACAATTGCTGCTTTGTCCACCCCTTCTCTACATACACATTAGTACACAATCATTAATGCCTATTACTTTATCTCATAGCTGTTCCTTCCAAGTGTCCTGCAGATAATTTCACCATTAGCACTCGAGGAAAAACCTCCCAAGTGTTGGAATAAATATTTAAATTGGAATGATCAAATTACCTTTGGGCACGTCAGTAAATGGGACTGATACTGTGAGGTAGTGATCTAACAGTGAAATTGTGCATCCAAGTCTGTTAATAAGCTTATACTGTCACTGATACAGGGGCACAGATGACAATCATGAGCCAGGCATGTGCTGAGAGGTGCAACATTATGCGCTTGGTTGATAGGCGGTGGGCGGGAATCGCTAAAGGTGTTGGAACACAAAAAATAATTGGCAGAGTTCACTTGGGTGAGTATTTTGAGATTGTACATATCTGATTTTTTTTTAAAATTGCAACAGGCTTCCACTAATACTGTTTTGGGAAGGAAAGCAGAATATGTGTAATGGTATGAATTGGAAATGGCTGGAGGAGATCACATAAATTTGTCCATACATATAAATTACGATTCCTGCAGAGGTAATAGTGATGGACATGACGTGGTGGCGGGGTTTCACAGAACATGTTTTCCTGCTCCTAGTTCTTATGGTTTTTTTTCCAGTTTTTGTCCCTCATCTGTCCTTGAGATGCTTATTGGAGACGATTTTATTTGGTATCTCACTATTTCTGATCTGCTGTGAGCTGATGTAACATTTGAGTAGTGCAGTGTCCCACTCCCCATTCCTCAAAAAATGGAAGAAAGAATATATTCCAGTTGAAACAATATAGCAAAAAATAACTAAAAAATAATGTAGTGGTCCAAGACAAAAATATTATCAGAATATAAGAAAAAAGAACAGGAATAGGCCATTTGATCTTCTGAGTTTGCTCCGCCATTCAGTACACTATACTGATATCCCGTAATTCCCTTTGTATCCAAACATCTATTGGTCCACATCTTGAAAATGCTGAACAACAGGGCGGCACGGTGGCACAATGGTTAGCACTGCTGTCTACGGCGCTGAGGACCCGAGTTCGAATCCTGGCCCTGGGTCACTGTCCGTATGGAGTTTGCACATTCTCCCTTTGTCTGCGTGGGTTTCACCCCCACAACCCAAAGATGTGCAGGGTAGGTGGATTGGCCATGCTAACTTGCCTCTTAATTGGGGGAAAAAATAATTGGGTGACTTTTTGTTCTGTTTTTAGACTTGGAGTACCCCCCCCATTAGTTTCAGAGCAGTGTTATCAACAGCTTCAGAAAGGAAGTCATTAGTCACATGAAGGGAAACATGGGTGAAATCAAGTACTTGTGCACAGAGACAGGGAAAAGTGTTCCGTATTTATTTGTTTTTGGCATTCAATTCACCTGGCTTTAGTCGATGTTTTATTTTTTGCAGCCCAGGTTCAGATTGAAGGTGACTTCCTTCCCTGCTCTTTCTCTCTCCTGGAAGACCAGCCAATGGATATGTTGCTTGGACTTGACATGCTCAAAAGGCACCAGGTAATAGGCGAGCAACAATCCGAGACAGTGGAGCGAAACTCATTAGGGTGAGGGTAACACAGTCCAAAATCTGGAGCTGATATCCCATGAACTGTCAACATTGATCCAGATAATACTAGGCCATTCATATGAAAGCATTGTTTCTGATCATATTAGGCCAGTCATAGTAAGTCATTGTTTCTAATTATGCTAGGCCATTCGCCCATTCGTGCAACTGCAACTTCTACTTTAATGGCATGAAACACACCGAGGCTCTTTTAGAATTCACCGGCTCCAGCTATAACTGGCAACATCGATTTTCTGTTTTGTGTTTTCCAATGAAAACTGGGCGGATAGTTAAAATTGCCATTGGACTTAATTACCCCAGGCTCCACTCTCCTCCCCCAAGCTCCTATTTTAACCTTCTGTTCTGGGCAGGTAGGAAGAACAAAGCTGGAAACTGGTGGGTACCTTCTTTAAATATGTAGATCGGGCTCCGATAACATCATTGGCGCCTGTTACTTTAACCAGAGTTCTCCACAAGTGAGCTGTTGTGGATCTCTCACTTGGCTAGACCGGCGAGAAGAATAAATCTGGGCCAGTTGATTACTCCTCTGGCTCCCACAAGGAAAGCTAAGACTTTTCCTGCCCCAAACTTTCTTCCAAGCTTCCCACCTCCAATCCTGAGACCCTCTAGAATCCCTTTCCTGTCATTTGGTCCTTGATGGTGGCATGCTGCTTGAAATGGTGCTCTCACCCACTGAATACCTGCCGCTTGCAGCCAGTTTTGGGCAGGAAGTATGCAGATGAGGCTGGGCCCCTCTGCTGAGGTTAAACTGGCTTACTAGCTGCCATGGCATGCCCTTGCATTACTTCCATTAGTTAAAATCAGGGCTTCAGTGTCCTAGTTAATATGAAGATATAGAACCTTGGTGAAGTACTGGAGGTGCCACACAATAGTTAAATTTGTGGCCCAGCAAGAGTCAGTGTCTTTAGGAATGGAGAGAAATTGGATAGAGAACACCCCTCAAACTATTGTCTCAACCAGTGTAGACACGCAGAAGAGATAGCGATCCAGAGTGAACCCTGTTTGATGATGAAAAGCTCTGCCTATTAAGACAACATTTTGTCTCATTTATGAAAATTAAAAACAAATTCTAAAGATTTAGCTGTTTGCTTTTTTTGATTCGCTGATTGTTTTAATTTCCTGTGTTATAAATGCAGTTGCTCTTTACTCCTGTCTGCTTGCAGTGTTCAATTGACCTGAAACGCAACGTGTTAGTTATTGGCACCACAGGAACAGAGACCCGCTTTTTATCTGAAGCAGAGCTGCCAGAGTGTGCCAGGTTGGCATATGGCGTTCCACGAGATGATCTTCAGCCTGAGGAGCTGGCAGATGCAGAGCTGGCCGAGGCACTACACAGATCGGCAGAGGAATCTGGTAAATTTGCAACAAGTTGTTTCCTATTACCAGAATTGTAGATTTAGTTATGAAATGTAGTAATTTAGAATTTGGTGCCCCAGTGGGCTGCAGGCAGAATGTCCCATAACCCAGCCACCCAAATTAGTCTTTAGTAAAGGTTTTACTTGGTAGATCCTGGGTGACGTCCTAGTCCCATGATTGTTCATGGGAGGGTAAGTAGAAACCTTTTCTATCTTTTGCACAGCTTACTTAAATTTTTTGTGCCATTGTTATTCCTTTGGCTTTATGAAAGTGGCTGGCTTTTGCTTGGGTGTAATCCCATGGGCACTGGCAACCTCCACTATCTCTCAAAGGGCAAACTTTAGCCTGAGATCCGACAGTAAACATTCACAGGCCTTTGACCATAAAGTGGATCAGAGCTGAGTCCAATCCTACTCCCATCCAAAGACTACATGCATGACAAGGTTGGAGCTACTGCATAGTAATCAAGAGCAGGAATCTTGGCTGATTTCCTCTCGGGGGCCAATTTAAGTAACCCCTGCTGGAGCCACAGACAAAATTGACTTACTCAGCATTTACTGGAGATTGGACTCAGCACTGAGCTACACAGAACAGAAGGTGATACGTCAGACAGAGCCTTTAGCCATTCACAGTCAAAACCACATCGATTTACACTATCACCTGGGAGATGTGTCGGCCTGTTATCTTCCCTACTCCATTTTGTTATGTTTCAGTGTGTCTGTAACATGCGTGTATTTGTAATTAACAAAACATTGATATCTCCACCCCGGTGCTTTTTTTTCTGGTCAGTCCAGCCTCCCTCGTCAGCTGCAGAAGCTAGGGGTGTTAATGGAATGAATACTGTCTAATAATATCGCTCATAGCTGCGCTGTTTGTGTGGAATGTTGATTTGTTTGATATCCATAGTGATTTGTAATAGTATATGCATGCTGCATGTGTACGTTCGCTAATCAAGTTTGCTGTATGGTTTGTTTTGGGTTTTTTTTTTATCCTAACAGGACGCCAGCATCACTGATGCATGTTGCACTTTTGCTGCCCCTGAAGATGATCATAGCCCAGGTATTTAATGCTCTTTTACTTATAACTAACTTATTGCGGCACAACAGCCAAACATGTACACAAGAGATACTTTGTCGAGTTACATGGCTCGTTTCACAACGTAGCTTCTTATTTTTCTGTTTATGTACTGCAAGTGAACAATGCCTTTTGTGCTGGATAGTAGAAAAGTCACTTTCAGAATTGCACTTCACATTGCTTTTTTTTTAATAAATATTTTTATTCTCCTTTTTCACATTTTCTCCCAAATTTACACCCACCAACAAAAGACAACAATCAGTAACGAATGTAATGTCAATCCCCATATCAATAATAACAATCTCATCCTCCCACCAAACCCCCAAACAGCAGCCTGCATGTTAACACAAAAAAACAAAAAGGAATCAGGAATCACCCATAGTCACCATTAACACATACAGTCCCCCTCCCAACCCCCCTCCGAATGCTCGATGTAATCCAGTTCTCGAAAGTGCATAATGAATAACGCCCATGAATTGTAGAACCCCTCCATCCTTCCCCTCAGTTCAAATTTGACCTCCTCGAGTCAAGAATTCCAGCAGGTCCCCCTGCCATGCCAGGGCACAGGATGGAGAGGCTGATCTCCATCCCAACAGGATTCGCCTTTGGACAATCAACGCGGCGAAGGCTACAACATCTGCCTCCACACCCGTTTCCAACCCCGGCTGGTTTGACACCCCGAATATGGCCTCCCGAGGGCCCGGGTCCAGTTTCACGTGCACTTCTTTAGAAATTACCCTAAACACCTCCTTCCAGTAATCCTCCAGCTTCGGACAGGACCAAAACATATGAATGTGGTTTGCGGGACCCTCCCCGCAACATTCACACACATCTTCTACCCCCTCAAAGAGCAGGCTGATCCTCGCCCTTGTGAGGTACGCTCCACATACCACGTTCAGCTGTATCAGCCTCAACCTCGTGCACGAGGTGGAGGCGATCACCCTCCAGAGCAACTAACACCAGAACCCCGCCTCCATACCCTCTCCCAGCACTTCACATTGCTTTTGATGGGAAAAACAAAATGTTGAGGTGGACTGTTCCTGTGTGTAAATCACCCAATAAAGTAAAGAGTTCCCAGCCATCTTCGCAACGCAGTGGGGTTATGTAACCCTGAGTAGAAGTGGGACAGCCATACCTGGAAAACTCAACCATTTGCATCCTCCAATTCCCATATCAAATCAGGAATAACGATATAACATCTAGATACTCCTTCAGTTCTTGTTACTATGCCATGTTTCACTATAAAGTACATGTATCAGTAACAGAGCTCTAAAGTTCAAGTCATTCTTAGGGAATTAACAACACACAGTGATAGGGACTCAATACTGTAGCCCACTTCTTGGACCTGGGCTCACCACTTGTCATTCAGTGATGGACTGTCAGAGCAAATCTATTCTTGTAAGTAAGCCCAATCTTTGCTGGTAAAATAATGACAAGTTCTTGGTGCATACTGTTATCTGCTTTAAAAATCCAACAACATGTGGCAGCAATTGTAATTTTGGAAACATGTCAATCACCTTTGTATAAAATCTCATCCCAACAGTGGACCATACTTTGTCCGTCACAACAGTGACCTTGTCCCTTTATTTGCTACTCTCCTGGTTTCATAGAATCCCTACAGAACAGAAGGAGGCCATTTGGCCAATCTAGTCTGCTCCAACCCTCTGAAAGAGCACCCTACCTAGGGTCAGGCTCCCACCCTATCCCTGTAACCTAGCAACCCCACCCAACCTTTTGGGCACTAAGGGGCAATTTAGCATGGCCAATCCACCTAACCTGCACATCTTTGGACTGTGGGAGGAAACCGAGCAGCTAGAGGAAACCCACGCAGACACGGGAGAACGTGCAAACTCCACACAGTCACTTGAGTCCGGAATTGAACCCACGTCCCTGGTGCTGTGAGGCAGCAATGCTGACTACTGTGTTCGCTGCCCTAAGTTTACATTTGCCTCCATTATGTATCTTGCATGTTAACGTAAGATTCTCTCTGAGTTGTCATTTTTTGAGGTCGAAAATGTATAGCTAGTCAGGTTTTATGTTGCTCTTCCCTGTGATCCTGGGATTTCGCTTTGTTCTTCACTGCACTATCCTGAGGACCTGGATGGCCCTCACGACCAGCAGTAGATTAAGGGAACCACACTGCTAAGTCAATATCTGCACAATTGTTGGCTTCCTGTCTGTTCACTTGTATAATGTTTCTGATTGAACAGTTGGATCCCAGTGGATGTTTCAGTTTTTTTAGCCTTTCCAACTCAATTGAGGAATTCCCTATTCACAAGCAAACTAGGTATTCCATAAGGCTACCCACATTTTGCAGTCTTCATAGATTAAATTAATGCACAAGGAGGTCATTTATCCCATTGTGCATAATTCCTTCTCTTTGAAAGAGCAATCCAATTAATCCCACTCCCCTGCACTTTGCCCATTGTCCTGCACTTTTTCCTTTTCAAATATATATCCAGTTCCTTTTTTGGAAATGCACGCTTGATGGTACGATAAATTCCCCTCATCTCCCTTCTGATCCTTTTTTAAAAAAATTTTAAAATAAATTTAGAGTACCCAATTCATTTTTTCCCAATTAAGGGGCAATTTAGTGTGGCCAATTCACCTACCCTGCACATCTTTGGGTTGTGGGGGCGAACACGCTAACACTGGGAGAATGTTCAAACTCCAGACAGACAGTGACCCAGAGCTGGGATCGAATCTGGGATCTCGGCGCCGTGAAGCAGCTGTGCTAACCACTGCACCACCGTGCTACCCCCTTCAGATTCTTTTGCCAGTTATATTAAATCTTTGTCCTCTGGCCGCCGAGCCTTTTGCTTGTATAAGCGATTTCTTCTTATTTATTTTTTATTCTTTCATGGGATGTGGGTGTCATTGGCAAGGCCAGCATTTGTTTTCTTAATACATTTAGAATGCCCAATTCATTTTATTAAATTTTTTCCAATTTAGCGTGGCCAATCCACCTAGCCTGCACATCTTTGGGTTGTGGGGGCGAAACCCACGCAAACATGGGGAGAATGTGCAAACTCCACACATACAGTGACCCAGGGCCGGGATCGAACCTGGGACCTCGGCATTGTGAGACAGCAGTGCTAACCACTGTGCTGCCCTGTTGCCTATCCTAATCGTCCTTAACCTCAGTGGCTTGGCACATCATTTCAGAGGGCAGTGAAGAGTCACTGTGGACCTGGAGTCACATGTAGGGCAGACCAGGTACGGATGGCACATTTCCTTAACCAGAGGACATAAATGAACCAGATGGATTTTTATGACAACTCTTAATTCCAGCTTTATTAATTGAATTTAAATTCCACCAGCTGCCGTGTTCCCTGCCGTGAACCCTTGTCCTCAGAACATTAGCCTGGGCATCTGGATTATCAGTCGAGTGATGTTACAACCATGCCACCGTCTCCCCCTATTTACTCCATCAAGGCCCTTCATAATTTTGAAAACCTCTATTAAATCTCCCCATTACTTTCTCTGCTCTAAGGAGAGCAACCCTGCTCCTATATAAAGTTAGCACAGGTACGTTAGGTTAACACACTGAAAACCTCTGAATTAATACTTGGCTTGTGGTTCTGTTGCTCATCAAGAAATTTGAAAAATCGCCTGTCACATGTTAGGATACTTACATTGTTTGCAGTATTACAAAGGCGTGATTTCTGTGTGACACTTTACTAACAAATTGTTTACATCCTACAATAATGTGCATCCTATAATAGGTATTCCACAATTTAATGATACATAATCTCACTTTTTAAGATCTAATGCCGCTTGCACTCACCACCTAACAGTCAGCCTTCAGGTAATTATGGCCTAGACTAGGTTGGAGCAAGGTTGATCACTAACTACAAACATCTATGATTCAATTAAGCACCAATCATTTGAACTTTCCTATTACAATGAGCAGGAATTTTCCTGTGGATTTCTGAACCCTGCTGTCAGGCTCAAATGTGGATCAGAAGCCCGCGCTCTGGGGAAACAGAGACTTATTGTGATTTTCCCTGGAGTAGCCAATTATTGGCCAGAGGGTGAGCTTATCCAATTAAGGGTAATGAGCAGGCTCCAGAAGCTGGAGGGCCAATAAGGGATCTTCCAGATTGGAAACAGCAGCAGGTTGCAATGATCGGCAAGTGAGGGAGAGGGCACATCAAAAATGGAAGATCCTCTCTCCAAAATATAAAAATTTAAACTAAAAAATGGCTCTTGCAGCCAAGTCACCACTGCAGAGGGGCAGCCCTGGGGGCTGATGCACCCATACAGGCAACAAGTGCATCTCAGCCCGCCTGGAGCACTGACCCTCCAGTCTGCTGCCGAGAGGCCATCTCCAGGTGGCTAAACTGGCCTCTGCAGCCTTTGGGAACCTGGAGGCTTCCTGGAAAACTGCAACTGACTTCCTGTAAGTGGCCATTAAGCAGCTTAATCAGCTACCCACGTTTTTAAAACTGTACATGTGGTGCTGGTTTGGTAATGAATGGAAACGATGAAACAACGATATTGGAACTGCTGGGTCATTTTGGTATAAGATACTTTGGAATAAGATGTATGCATAGCTGTAATCTAGTACTCAATTTTATTTTTTTTATTTTAGGGAAAGAAAATGGCAAAACTACCTCATTGGAAAGCCCTTCATTACCAGCACCTCATCATCTTCATCTCCCACTTCCCATTACAAGAAGTGACCAATCTCAAGCCCCCCAAAGTCAGTTGGACCGTTCACTTTCCGTCCCTGCTGGCCTTCCTTCACAAAGCCAGAACAAGTTTGAACTTACAGGTGTGAAAAGCCTTCAGATCACTCCGGAGTGCATGGAAACACAGGCAGAAAAACAGGCATTGTCAGGATCGTTGGACAGTTTATTGACTCCTCTGTCTCCTGCTAATCTGTCTGCTCCTTCTCAGGCATCATTAAGGAAAAAGCACATATCGCAGTGTGAAAGCATTAATTGTAGCTCACAGAGCCTCTTGAAACATTCAACTTCCAATACTGATGACGAGTCGCTGCCAAAACGTGTCTTGCCAGACCTGAGTCCACACGAGGTTGGCATGGAAATGGGTGACGCTGCACAGGAAGACCACTCTCGTCCAAATTTTAGAACCAAAACTCGGCAGGATAGCAGAAACAAAGAAGGTTTGGAGGAATCACCCCTAAGAGTTGGAGAGATTTCTTCAGCTGTACAACCAGTTTGTGATCCAGTGCCTGAACAGGGTGTAGCTGGCAGGTTAATCCAGCCACCCTCATCTGAACTGATCCTTTCTGATCCTTCTTCGAACACCGATGAAGTACAGCAGCCCATTGAAACTGGAAAGCAGACTAATGAGCCAGGCAGCCAAGTGCAGCAAGTCACTGAGCCATCAGACATGAGTCTTGAAATAGCTGAAGAAGATCTATGCAGCTGTCAAAGGAAAATTGAGACTGGTGAAAGACCATCATTGGATTCTTTAACTGGCAACATTGAATCCTGTGGCGATGAAATTACAAACTCTACTGAACAGCAGATTGAGGAAATTAGACATTCAGCATCAAAAAAACCAGAAAGCAATTCTCAAAAGGAGAAAGTCCATGTTTCAGATCAGGAATTTGAAGATGGACGTGGAAGTTCAATCACCTCTATTGCTCAGATGGATGTACCTATTGAGTTTACGAGTGGCTGCGCAAGAGAAAAGTCTGAAGTTGCCCTCAATGCTGATAAAAAGCATGAAGAGGTACATTTGTTTACTGAGATTAAACAGTCTTCCTATCAGCAGGATCAGGAATCAGATTCTGATTCACACTTCTCCCCTGTAGCTACTTTATTTGAACTGCATCGCGAGTTAGTCACCTCATGTCAGAAAGCTTCCTGGAAGACACCAGCTGGTTCAGCGGACAACAATCAGGCAGACACAACAAATCAGGAGGAATGTGTTCAACTAATGGAAGTGTCTGAAGAATGTTCAGATAATGATGCTTTGAGCAGCATGTGTGTTAGCACAGAGCTGGAAACTGTTGCTGTGGAAATGGAAAGAGAACCTTTATTCACAGCTAATTCTGAAATTTCTCCTAAAAGTGACAACAGTGTGGAATGCTCTAATGTATTTCCAGCAAACCTTAGTTCGGATGTGACACGAGTTGAATCTGAGGAGATGTGTATACAAGAAGCAAAGGATACGGCTGCAGCTTTTATTATTGTGTCCGAGGATCTAACAAAGGAAATGGAAGTTTCCCCCCCTGAGGAATCATTGCAGACCCAGGAATTATCGGTAAAGAGCATGGTACATACACATGACACTGCAGCGGCTACAAACAGCCAGATGTCACAAAGTAGTGGGGCACATTCACAAGTGATGACAGATAATGTACCATGCCCTTCAGAGGTCACAGAGGTTTCACCTGCTCCGATAACATGGGAAGGGACCATGGAAGCAAACGTGAATCCGCCTGATAGACATTTTTGGGATAGTCCTCTGGAACTGCGATCCCCGGCTTTATCAAACCGGACTTTCCCAGCTGCGAATGTTGAACGAATAAGAAGATCAGGATTTACTCAGCAAGAAGCAGTCGAGGCCCTTGAACGTTTTCATGGCAATACAGACCTGGCTCTTCTAGTTCTCCTTGCAAGAAAAATAGCAGTTCCTATCTGATGCTGCCCAATAAGAGCCGTGTCAGACAGTAATCAGCTGGCACTGTTTTGACATTTGGGCTGGCAAATGGGTATCTGTTGGTTGAAAGGAAGCCAATTTTGGTCAGAATCATTACTTTGGGATATTATTGGGGAAAACCTGTTTCAACTGCAGGTATCATCTATCACTAGCAAACTGGTTATTATGGTCAAGTTTCAGCAATATTTGTATTTGATTTCAGTGCCATTCTGGAGTTACTGCTTCACTCCGCAATATTCACTGGTAGCCCATAAGCCAGCCAATCCCAGGTCTATTTAAATATCGGCCCTAATGCTGTTTAAGCTGCCTATGATTTTTAACTGAATATTCTCAAAGCTGGTTTGGCGCAGCAAGGAGAAGGTAGGACAAAAGTAGCAGGTTTGAATCCTTGGAAGATGATCTATATGTGCGTGCAGTATTAATGGTGGAATCATGTTTCATAGAATTTACAGTGCAGAACGAGGCCATTCAGCCCAGTGAGTCTGCACCAGCTCTTGGAAAGAGCACCCCACCCAAGCCCACACTTCCACCCTATCCCCATAACCCAGTAACCCCACCCAACACTAAGGGCAATTTTGGACACTAAGGGCAATTTAGCATGGCCAATCCACCTAACCTGCACATCTTTGGACTGTGGGAGGAAACCGCAGCACTCGGAGGAAACCCACGCACACACAGGGAGGATGTGCAGACTCCGCACAGACAGTGACCCAAGCCGGGAATCGAACCTAGAACCCTGGAGCTGTGAAGCAATTGTGCTAACCACTATGCTACAGTAGATTTAAAATTGGAGGAAGGTCAGTAGTTGTCTACATTGGATGAATTTTGGAGGTTGCTTAATGTTTGGCTTAGCCATAGGGAGAAGTGGAAAGTCTCTATCATGTTTCCTCCATAAAGTTCGTGTATCTCACCTTCTGGGTATACAAATGTTTAGAATCCTTTTACTCTTTTATAGCCTTTGTCAAACCTGACACAGCAGCACCACCTCAGCTGGGCATTTGTCACATTTGAGGCACATTCAGTATTCACAGTTGGTAAAAATTGTTTTATGAAGGTGTTTGTGCTATTTTTTTCCTTAATTGACAGTAGTAATGTTGTTGTAATCTTCAATGGCTGCTTAGTGCAACCTCTGGTCTTTGTTTTTTTTCTCTTTTTTTAAAAACCAAATAATAAAAAAAGTTATTGCCAAATTATATATTGGTATTGTGTCACCTGATCCTAGCGCTTAAAAAGCTGTCTGTATGAAGAAGGCTAGAAATTTGAACTGTTTCAATTTCTTGCCTGTGAAAGCTAATTTCAACCGAAGATACAATGGTGAATTAGGAAGTTAAGGGTGTGGAGGATGGCAGATGGGAACAACGCAAGGAGAAAACTTTGATTCAATGTTGATATAGAAACCTCTGAAGCTATTAAGGCTGTGAGCTGGACTCTCAGGGCGCAATCTTAATTAAGACGGGTGGGTTGAGCTCATGTCGGAAATTAAAATGTACAAAATCTGTAACAGGAACTGAAACAGCCCACTTCCAGTTTTACATAGAAAATAAGAGCAGGAGGAGGCCATTTCGTCCTTCGAGCCTGCTCCACCATTCATTATGATCTTGGCTGATCATTCAACTCAGTAGCCTAATCCCGCCTTCCCCCCCCCCCCCCAATATCCTTTGATCTCCTTCGCCCCAAGTGCTATATCTAACTACTTCTTGGAAACATACAATGTTTTAGCCTCAACTACTTTCGGTGGTAATAAATTCCACAGGCTCACCACTCTCTGGGTGAAGAAATTACTTCTCATCTCTGTCCTAAATGGTCTACCCCTCATCCTCAGAACCCCTGGTTCTGGACATGCCCACCATTGGGAACATCATTCTTGCATCTACCGTGTCTAGTCCTGTTAGAATTTTTAAAAAATGTTAGTTAAAAAAATGTAATATTAAACAAAATCATCCAAAACAATTAACCAAAATCACCCAATTAAAAAAAGAAACAAATAAGCAAAAACACATTAACTTTAACCCCCCCCAAACTAAACTAAACCCCTAACAGCTGACGGTGACTAGCTCCTTAAAAAAGGAAATGAGTGGTGGCCATCTTAGGTAGAATCCTTCTACTGACCCTCTAATGGTGTACTTAACCTTCTCCAAATGTAGAAAAGACATGAGATCACCCAATCAAGCCAAGGAACTAGGTGGAGCAGGAGACCTCCACCCAAGCAGAACTCGTCTCCAGGCTATCAACGAGGTGAAGGCGAGGACATCCGCCTTAATAATAATAATCTTTATTAGTGTCACAAGTAGGCTTACATTAACACTGCAAAGAAGTTACTGTGAAAATCCCCGAATCGCCACACTTCGACGCCTGGTCGGGTACACTAAGGGAGAATTCAGAAAGTCCAATTCACCGAACAAACACAAGGTGGGAGGAAACCGGAGCACCCAGAGGAAACACAAGCAGACACGGGGAGAATGTGCAGACTCTGTACAGACAGTGACCCAAGCCGGAATCAAACATGGGACTCTGGCGCTGTGAAGCAACATTGCTAACCGCTGTGTTACCATGCCGCCCTGTTTCAAGAAGTTGGGAGATTCAGGAATATTGTTGCCTGGGATTAGTCCCTCAATAACAATAACTCACTTTTGTTTGAGAGCAAAATACGGAAGCAGCTGGAAACACTCTTATCGGTCTCCCTGAGCAGGTGCCTGCATGGGGGCTTGTCACAGTAACTTCATTGAAGCCTACTTGTGACAATAAGTGATTATTATTATTATTATTAATAAAATAAAAACAGATCACCCCCGGTTGAAGCATCAGCGAGTCTGACACCCTAAATATGGCCACCAGCGGACATGGATCCAAATCTACATTGAATATCTCTGACATGGTGTTAAAAAAAGAGGCCCAGAAGCGTACCAACTTTCTAAAAAATAAATTTAGAGTACCCAATTATTTTTTTCCAATTAAGGGGCAACTTAGCGTGGCCAATCCACCTAACCTGCACATCTTTGGGGGCGAAACCCACGCAGACACTGGGAGAACGTGCAAACTCCACACAGACAGTGACCCAGGGCCGGGATCGAACCCGGGTCCTCAGCGGCGTAGGCAGCCGTGCTAACCACTGCTACCAACTAGAAGCATACCAACTTGGGACAAGACCAGAACATATGTGTGTGTTTAGCCGGCTCCATGAGAGCAGTGCTCACATTTATCCTCCACCCCAGAGAAGAATCCGCTCATCTTCGCTTTAGGCAGATGTACCCTGTACACCACCTTAAATAGAATCAAACTTAGCGAAGCACATGAAGATGTGGAGTTGACCCTATGAAGGGCCTCACTCATTATCTCACTATCCAGAATCGGACCCAATTCACCCTCCCATTTCACCCTTACCTCACACAACGGAGCTGACTCCGCTGAGAGGATATGATCATGTTTGCCTGAAATAGTCCGCTCATCAGACCCGACCAGAGACAAAAATCCTCTTTAAAGGGAAGAGGGTGGTGGCAAGGGAAAGGGGAGGAAAGCCTTGTGTGAAAAATTGCAAATCTCCAAAAACCTGATGAGGCTGGAACTAGGCAGTTGGAATTTCTCTGCCAATTCCTTAAAGTTAGCAAACCTCCTCTCCACAAACAGGTCTCCAAACCTCTTCAGGTCTTTCCCCTCCCGTGACTTAAATGTCACGTTCAAACCAGCAGGCAGAAGAAAATGGTTACTGCAGATGGGGGCTAGCGAAGACAGGGAACAGAGCTTGAAATGCTGCCTGAACTGCTTCCAAATTCTCAGCGTGGAGACTACCACTGGATTCAGGGAAAATCTCACTCAAGGAAAAGGCACCGATGCAGTAACCATTAATCAAAGACTAGAAACAGTGCAGGAGCTCGCTTCCATTTGTCCCCATATGGAACCAGCATTGCTGAACCACAACAATATCTTCTGAATATTGGCTGCCTCATAGTAAAACAATAAATTGGGTAGAGCCAAGCCTCATGATTGTCTGTCTCTTTGGAGAAAAAAACCCAGGGAACCTTGAAGTCTTACCCACCCAAATAAAGAAGGACATTGGTGACTTTGCCAAAAAGGACTTGGGGAGAAAAATGGGAAGACACTGAAAAAAGAATAAAATTTGATAGCTTTCTAGCACAGTGGTAAGCACAGTTGATTCACAGCTCCATGGTCCCAGGTTTGATTCCCTGCTTGGGTCACTCTCTGTGTGGAGTCTGCATGTTCTCCCCCTGTCTGTGTGTGTTACCTCCCACAGATGTGCAGGTTAGGTGGATTGGCCATGCCAAATTGCCCTTGGTGTCCAAAAAGGTTAGGTGGGGTTACGGGGATAGGATGGGTGTGTGGGCTTGGGTAGAGTGCTCTTTCCGAGGTCTGGTGCAGACTCGATTGACCGAATGGCCTCCTTCTACACTGTAAATTCTAGGAGATCCCCCTCATTCTTCTGAACGCCAGCAAATGCAATCCTTTTAAAAAAATTAGAGTACAATTATTTTTTTCCAATTTAATGTGGGCAATCCACCTTACCTGCACATCTTTGGGTTGTGGGAGTGAAACCCTCACAGACACGGGGAGAATGTACAAACTCCACACAGACAGTGACCCAGAGTTGGGATTGAACCCAGCTCCTCAGCGGCGTAGGCAGCAGTGCTAACCACTGCGCCACGGCCGCCCCAGCGAATACATTCCTAACCAACTCAGTCTCTCCTCGTATGTCCATCCCGCCATCCCAGGAATCAGTCTGGTAAACCTTCGCTGCACTCCCTCTAGAGCAAGAACATCTTTCCTTAGATAAGGAGACCAAAACTGCACACAATATTCCAGGTGTGACCTCACCAAGGTCCTGTATAATTGCAGCAAGACATCCCTGCTCCTGTGCTTGAATCCTCTCACAATGAAGGCCAACATACCATTTGCTTCCTTTACTGCCCGCTGCACCTGTATACTTGCCTTCAGAGATTGGTGTATGAGAACACCCAGGTTTCATGGCACCATTCCCCCCTCCTAATGTATGGGCAATCATAATATTCTGCCTTCCTGTTTTTGCTACCATTTGCCCACTCACTCAACTTGTCCAAATCATACTGAAGGATCTCTGCATCCTCCTCACAGCTCACCCTCCCACCCAACCCAACTTTGGATGAGGGGCGGGCAACCAATTCACTCATGGAAAGAGTTTGCTCATTTAACTATTTTAATGAGGTTGCGTGCCTCCATCTTAACAGGCAGTCTATTTTTAACCAGACAGCCAGGTGTATGAATTGGAACAGGAGTAGAACATTCGTCTCCACAAGGCTGCTCCAGCATTGACAAGATTGTGGCTGATTTGATGTGGCCTCAACTCCGTGTCAGCCCTCAGGAGACCCAGCAAAAAGGAGGAAAGTGGAGTTGCATCCATAATGTAGCATGTGGGTCAGGAAGAGCAGGAGTGCCTCTTCCTGACCCAACAAGCTAACCCAGTAAACGGCACCCATCCCTCCCCTTATCCCCACGTGAACTGTCTGTACTCCCAAACACGATCGGACTCAAGTGTTATCGGGATGTGTGTGTGTGTGTCCTGCAAGACCATCTGACCATTCACCCATGATTGGGACCCACTCAGGCCACCATGAAACTCCTCACCCCATTGTGTTCTCCTACTCCCTCAATACTTGAAAGTAATTCTTGGTCCTGACAGAGATCTGGAAATTTTCTCTTTACAGTAATTGCAGATAGATTAAACAAATACCTATAATGAGCTTACACCAAAATATTATAACTCCTGTCTGAAAATCTTAGTGCTTTATGAATTAAGCTGTACTATTGTAAGGTAATAAGAAAGGATCTGTCAAACCTAGCTGTTCTCATAGGCTTTGGCCCAATGAAGCCGGCTTCCTGCCCGAAAGGCTTCCAGCCTGTCCAATTGGTCTGTGAGTGGGTGGAAACCCTGCAGATAGGAGCCTTGCAGTTAAATTCTGCCAACCATCCCTGCCGCAGCCCCCTACCCTCACCAACACACACCTCCAGGTGTCAGGATGTCTTCTCAAAATTTCTACTGTTTCTTCAGTTGGATTCTTTATGCAGCACATAGGATAGAATGAGCTTCCTGACTGGGTGACTTGCATCAGTGATGCTGTCTTATGCAAAGTTTCCTGACATAGATTTTGGCAGGTATCCGTGATGGCCTCGTAGCAACCAAACTATGCACACAAGTATGCTCCCAAGTTCAGTCACCAATTTCTGGAGAGTTTGCTGAACTCAACTGGGGTAACAGTTGGGGTACTGCAACCTGCTTCAGTGAGCCTGAAAGTCGGGATGAAGAAAATTAGATTGTGTTGCTGCTTATCATCGTCCACTGGTCCTCATTGTCCACTGACCCTAATTGGAAAATTTGTTTCGATGGACATCAAACCAGGGCACATTTATCTCCCACATGTCCAGCAACCTGCCAAAATTCACTCCCAAAAATCATCACATGAAGAATGGGCACTTGAGTGCGGTACCAGAGGGCAACCATCTATCTTCTTGGATCTGAATCTCAGCAAGAGATGGCACCTTCTAAGAGATATTTCTTCATTTGCTTCCCTCATATTCAATTGGAAAAGGCAGGTTCACGGTTAGGAAGGATCATAAGCCCTTTTTAATATAGATTATGCTGTTGGCACATCAGCCAATGATGATTTCAAATGTCTGGGGGATGAGCTGGAGAACCATAAGAAGAACCTAAGACAGCTCAGCCTCCACAAGACATGAAGCCTTATTGACGTACAAGAAGTATTAAATCCTTGAATAAGATTAACATAATGCTGCTTAGTGGGAGTGGAAGTCACAAATATAACATTAGAAAATAAATGTATATCTAATAAAAGGACCTTCTTCACACAAAGGGCAAAGGTTGGTCATAGTCCAGGTACGAGAAACAGCTCATTGTTTAAAATAGCTGGTTACCAGGTTTGGACAGATAAAGACTGGAAGTGTGAGCTTTGACCAAATCGTCTTTTCTCGCCCTTGATTTTGTTTTTCTTATGACCTCTCACATGGCATACATAAAGTGGATTCATCAGTGGCAGGTGGTTTTATTATTCTAGCTATATTCAGGTTTTCCTGGGAATACCTTGGCAACATTATCAATTTTTTTGGTTTCTGAAGTGGACATAAGAAATATTCATATTCTGAAAGAAAATCATAATGGTTTCAAAAAGACATGGTAAGTTAACTCACCCACTGTGCCTTAACCTCGATCTGAGGGATGGAAAGATTATCCGTAGTGATTCTCCAGGTGGGGTCAGCCTTCAAGTATTCAGTGAGTCAGAATGAAATATTTGGTATTAAAGCTAAACAAAGCATGCTCCTTCCAGCAGTACATCTGTGGCATCTTGATATAATTTGTGCCAAAAGTCAGTTCTCTAACTTCAGATATTGGTCAAAGATTTGTTTCTGCATCAGAGACGTGTTTCTCTGCATCAGTCCTGCCTGAGCACAGCCCAAAGCCATAAAAATCCAAACTGAATGTTTTATAGTTCCCCAGTGTCGAATTGCAATTCTGAATTGGAAGTTGCCATGAATATCAAATGCCACCGGCAGTCAGCTTCAGTTGTCACCAAGTCATTAGTACACTTGTAATGACTTTTCTTGACCAGTGGTATTGGTTGACTCTTGTTCATGCAAACTGTTGATGTTATGAGTCATGTTATACAGTCATTGATGCATTATTATGCATCAGGATTTGACTTGACTTGGCTGCAGTTGCATTTGGTCTTGTTTTCAGGATCTCCTATTGAAGTCTACAGCTGTAGCCAAATAAATCTGGTCACTGGATGCTCTCAGAGTGGCACCTCCATAGGTCTGTTTCTGTGAGAACATTGCCAATGCAAAACTGACCGCAATTATAAGACAGAAAAGGGAAAACAGGAAGTGGCCAGCAGTCTGATCAGCAACTGAGAGAAAGATGGGTCAGTGTTTCAGATCTGACCTTTCAGTGGAACTCCTTGATATTGAAAACCTGTTGTGCCCAGTGCCTTTTCAATTGTATTCCTTGCTCTGCTTCATTCCCCTGTCCCACCCCCAACCTCCTCAAAAGTGGGAGGAGAGGTAAGGTATTGTCCAATTACAAAGGTTACCGCAGGGATAACCTTTACTCTTGAACCAAATCTTTTGCACCATTGACTACAGGCTGCCCACCCTCTTGCCTTGCCCACACTGAAATATGAAAAACACCACACTGTCATGTCATTCAGACAAACACTAATATTGAAGCTTACAAGAATTTGAATTGCTCTAAAACAAATGCCATATATCCAGGCTCTTTTTAAAATATTTTTATTTACCCTTTTCAGTTTATAAAGTACAAAAATAGAAACAGCAATAGTAAAAGAAAACAAAAAGCTAAATTGCATAACCCCTCCCACAATAATAAAGAAAAAAGTACCCCAGCAATTAACATAGCAGCCCCCCACCCCACATGGTAAGAATAGGCTCTCCCCACCCCCAGCAGTTAACAGTGACCAACTCTTTGAAGTACATGATAAACAGTCACCATCTCCAATAGAATCCTTCAGTTGACCCCCCTCAGGATGTATTTGACCTTTAGGGCAGCACGGTGGCGCAGTGGGTTAGCACTGCTGTCTCACGGTGCCGAGGTCCCAGGTTCGATCCCAGCTCTGGGTCACTGTCCGTGTGGAGTTTGCACATTCTCTCCGTGTTTGCGTGAGTTTCGCCCCCACAACTCAAAGATGTGCAGGGTAGGTGGATTGGACACGCTAAATTGCCCATTAATTGGAAAAAATTAATTGGGTACTCTAAATTTATTTTAAAAAAAGGATGTATTTGATCTCCAGGTGTAGAAACTCCATTATGTCACCTAGCCAAGCCGAGGCACTGGGTGGAGTTGTCAACCTCCATCCCAGCAGGGCTTGCCTCGGAGCAATCAGCTAGACAAAGGCAAGAACATCTGCTCCCGCTGCAGCTCCGGAAAGTCCGATACCCTGAATATGGCTGCTAAGGGACAGGGTTCTAACTCTATGTTCAGAATTGCTGAAATGGTGTTGAAAAAGGTGATCCAAAATCCCACCAATTTGGGCAGGTCCAAAACATGTATGTGTGGTTAGCTGGCCCCCTCAAACAGCGCTCGCACCTGAGCTCAACCCCTGCAAAGAAACGACTCATTCTAGCTCTGGTCAGGTGCGTCCTAAACTACTTTAAGCTGGGTCAAGGTCAGCCTCGTACACAAAGACATAACGTTCACCGTGCGAAGGGCCTCACTTCACACCTCATCCTCCAATATGGGCCGCAGCTCCTACCCCCGCTTGGCTTTCACCCCCTCCACCCAAACCGAGTCATCCACCAGTATCCGTCCTTATATGCCAGACATACTACCCTCCTTTGACCCTGCGCACAAAAGGATCCTGTCTATCAAGGAGGATGATGGTACCTCTGGGAATGCCGGGTCACAAAATGTCGTACCTGCAGGTACCTAAACACATCCAGGCCCAAGAGCCCAAACTTCCCTTTCAATTCCTCCAGGCTGCCAAACATCGCCTCCAAAAATAAATCACATAATCTCTCCAACTCTTTCTCCTTCTACACTCCAAATGTGGCTGATTCAAACAGGTAGTTAGCTCTGTTAAAATGTTGACAGAGTTACCTCCATATTTTTAAAGTGGAGACTACCACTGGGTTCAATGAGTACTTTGCCGGTGTGAATGGAAGAGAAGCCGTCATCGGTGCACCCAAACTGGACCCCCCAGCACAACCCCGACTCCATCTGCACCCAGGTAGACCCTGGGTTCCCACACCATCCCAACACCTCTGCCGTAGCAGCTCAGGAATAGAATATCGGTTTTGGCAGTGGGAGAATTCCTGACTGTCTATCCCTCTGTAGAATAACCCTCCAAATCCTCAGAGATTTGGTGCCCAAAGGAAGGCTGATATTAATTTCCATTCCCCCCCCCCCCCCAAGAATGATTTGGAAAGAAAGAATGGAAGGCAATGGAATAGAAACAGAAATCTTGGCAAAACATTCATCTTAATTGACTGGACCCTACCTGCCAGAGACAAAGGAAGGTTATCCCACCTTTGTCGGTCAAGTTTCACCTTATTCACCAGGTTGGTATAATTCAGTTTAAGGGGTCAGGCACAATCGAGGCACCTGGACCCCTCGATACCGGAAGCTGGACTTGGCTAAGTGAAAGGCAAGTATCCCCAGACTGCCTTCATTCCCCAGGGTGTTGACCGGAAAATACTTGCTCTTCCCCAGATTTAATTTGTATCCGGAAAAGGGCCAAAAGCTCTTCGGTTATCCTCGTTATATCTTTCATGGTGGGCACTGGGCCCTTCACATATGACAAAAGATTATCTGCATACAGGGACACCCTATGTTCCACTCCATCCCTAACTATCCCTCTCCACTTGCCCGAAGCCCTCAGGGCAATGGCCAATGGCTCAATCGCTAATGCAAACAAGAGGGGAGACATAGGACACACCTGCCTCATCCTCCTGTGCAACTGAAAAAATTCCCAAACTCATGGGGCTGAATTCTCCATCAGCGGGATCCTCCGCTTCGCTGGCAGCGTGCCCATGCACGCAGATTTCCCGAAGGAGTGGGGGTGCCCACAATGAGAAACCCCATTGGCAGCCTGCTGGGACGGAGCATCTTGCTGTCAGAGGGGGCGCACCGCACCAGAAAACATGTGCGACGGGACGGAGAATCCCTCCCATGGTATTTGTACACGCTGATCAAAAGAGCAGTGTACAGCAGACGTACCCACAACACAAACCTGGGGCCCAATCCAAACTTCTCCAAAATCGCAGAGGTACCTCCACTGCATCCTATCAAACACCTTTTCTGCATCTAATGACACAATTATCTCCGGCCCGTCCACTGGGGTAAGAACCACATTCAGCAGTTACCACACATTGGACGACAGTCTTTGCCCTTTACAAATCCCGTCTGGTCCTCCCCAACTACCTCCAGGAGACAGGGTTCCAACCTCAATGCTAGAACTTTAGCTAGCAGCTTTGTGTCTACATTAAGCAGTGAAATAGGACAGTATGACCCGCATTCCTCAGGATCCTCTTTTTTCAGGAGAAGGGAGATGGATGCCTGCCCAAGTGTCACAGGAAGGGAACCCTGGGCCAAATAGCCATTGAACATCCCCATCAGTGATGGAACCAACTGGTCCGCGAACTTCTTGTAAAATTCTATCAGGAACACGTCAGACCCTGGTGCCTTGTACATGCAGGTTCTTTACCAAGTTGCTGATTTGTGGCTGCAGCCAGTCCACTGGAGAAAGATGTGTGCTTACATCTACCCATTAATTAGCAAAGCCAATTAGGAAATTCGTAATCAATCTTTATCACCAAACTGAACAGGCACTTCCTGCTTTAAGCAGGGCACAGACTTCATACAGATTACCTGGCTTGATGCCATTTATAAGGTACCTTAACCGCTCTTCTCTATGCAATTCCAACAAATCCACTTGATCTGCAGCCCATCTACCAGCTTGTCCACCTTTTTAAACATTTTAGCTCTTCACTGCCGGTGCAACATGGTTATAGTATGTACTAGTTACAGGATGGAACTCACCAAGCACACCACCTAGAAGGACAAAACACCCATCAATTCCAAGCTACCCTCTGAGTCAGATACCACATCGACTTGGAGATATATTCACCCTTCCTTTGTTGCTGAAGGACCAAAATCCTGGAACTCCCTACCTAATAGCACTGTAGGCGAACCTTCACCACATGGAATGCAATGATTCAAGAAAGAAACTCACCACCTCCTTCTCATGGGCTACTAGGGATGAGCAATAAATGCTGATGCCAACATCCAGATAAATGTTTTTTTTAAGTAAACCCATTGTACAGAACAATCTCTGATGCCTGAGAAACTATTGTTATCATTTTGGAACCCCCTGCACGGTGGCGCAGTGGGTTAGCCCTGCAGCCTCACGGCGCCGAGGTCCCAGGTTCAATCCCGCTCTGGGTCACTCTCCATGTGGAGTTTGCACATTCTCCCCATGTTTGCGTGGGTTTCGCCCCCACAACCCAAAGATGTGCATGCTAGGTGGATTGGCCAAGCTAAATTGACCCTTAATTGGAAAAAAATGAATTGGGTACTCTAAATTTATTATTTTTTTTAAATTTGGATTCCCCTAACTCTTTAATTCATATTAACAGCTAAATGCAATATCCTTAAATCCTGATTCTCCTACGATGTGAAAATCCTAACTTTATGCACGACAAGAAAGGAATCATGTGCCACAGCTGTAACCTTTACTCTTTTAAAAAAATATTTTTTATTCTCCTTTTTCACATTTTCTCCCAAATTTACACCCAACAATAAACAATAATCAGTAACGAATGTAATGTCAATCCCCATATCAACAACAACGATCCCATCCTCCCACCAAACCCCAAACATTAGCCCGCATGTTAACATAAACAAATGACAAAAAAGAATCAGGAATCACCCATAGTCACCATTAACACACACCGCCCCCCTCCCCCCAACCCTCCCAGCCCCCAACCCCTCTAATGTTCAATGTAATCCAATTCTTGAAAGTGCATAATGAATAACGCCCATGAATTGTAGAACCCCTCCATCCTTCCCCTCAGTTAAAATTTGACCTTTTCAAGCATTAAGAATTCCAGCAGATCCCCCCCCCGCCGCGCCAGGGCACAGGGTGGAGAGGCTGCTCTCCACGCTAACAGGATCGGCCTTCGGGCGATCAATGAGGCGAAGGCTACAACATCTGCCTCTGCACCCGGTTCCAACCCCCGCTGGTCTGACACCCCGAATATGGCCTCCCAAGGACCCGGGTCCAGTTTCATGTGCACCACTTTAGAGATTACCCTAAACGCTCCTTCCGGTAATCCTCCAGCTTTGGACAGGACCAAAACATATGAACGTGGTTTGCCCCCCCCCCCCCCCCCCCCCGCAACGGTCACAGACATCTTCTACCCCCTCAAGGAGCCGGCTCATCCTCGCCCTTGTGAGGTGCGCTCTATATACCACCTTCAGCTGTATCAGCCCCAACCTCGCACACGAGGTGGAGGCGTTCACCCTCCGGAACACCTCACACCAGAACCCCTCCTCCATATCCTTTTTGAACTCTTCCTCCCACTTTGCCTTGATCCCTTCTAGCGGCGCCTTCTCCTCCTCCAAAATAGCCCCATAAACCGCTGATACTGCCCCTTCTCCAGTCCCCCTGTCATCAGCACTTCCTCCAGCAATGTGGAAGGCGGCTCTACTGGGAAGCTCTGTATCTCCTTTCTGGCAAAGTCTTGAACCTGCATGTATCTAAATATTTCCCCCTGCTCCAGCCCATACTTTGCTCCCAACTCCTTCAATCCCACAAAACGACCCCCAGGAAATAAATCTTGTAGTGTCCTAATTCCTTTCTCCTCCCATCTCCGAAAATTTCCATCCCACTTCCCTGACTCAAATCTATGGTTCCCCCGAATCGGCATTTCCCTTGACCCTGCTCCCAACCCGAAGTGCTGGCGAAACTGCCTCCAAATTCTCAACAAAGCTATTACTACTGGACTCCTGAGTATCTCCCCGGGGCCGTCGGGAGCGGCGCTGTCGCTAGCGCCTTCAATCCCGACCCCCTACCCAAACTCTCCTTCATTCTGACCCATTGGGAGTCGAACCCTCTGACCCAGCTCCGTACCTTCTCCACATTCGCCGCCCATTAGTAATACATCAGGTTCGGAAGACCCAACCCCCTGCCTGCCTTCCTCTCTGTAGAAGCATCTTTTAAATTCTGGCCACCATCCCTCCCCATATGAACAAGGTAATCATCCCTTCAAGCTCTATAAAAAAAGCCTTTGGCAGGAAAATCGGCAGGCATTGAAAAATAAACCTGAATCGCGGCAGCACATTCATTTTAACCGCCTGTACCCGACCCGCCAATGACCGAGGGAGACCATCCCACCTTGCCAGATCAGCTTTCACCCCACCAAACTAGAAATGTTGTATCTACGGAGCCCCCCCCAATCTCAAGCAACCTGCACCCCCAGATATCTAAAGTGAGTCCCTGCCTTATGGAATGGCAGCCCCCCCACCCCTGCCCCGATCCCTGGCCAAGACACCACAAAATATTCACTCTTGTCTAGATTTAATTTGTACCCTGAGAAAGACCCAAACACCCGAAGCAGCAACCTTTACTCTTGACTCAAATGTTTCACACCATTCACTACAGGCTGCCCACACTGTCACGTCATTCAGACGGACACTAATATTGAAGCATACAAGAATTTGAATTGCCCTAAATAATGCAGAACATAATCAACAATACTTGGTTTGCACCCACAAGATCTTAAGAAATATGAGCAGAAGTAAGCCATTTGGCCCATCGAGTCTGCTTCGCTATTCAATATGATCATGGTTGACCTGATTGTGTCCTTAGCTCCACTTTCCTGTTCATCACCCCATAACCCTTAACTACCTTGTCAATCAGAAACCTGTCCAACTCAATGTTGAATATATTCAATGACTTAACCTCCACTGCTCTCTGAGGAAGAGAATTCCAAAGACTAACGACCCTCTCAGAGAAAGAAAACCTACTCGTCTCTGACTTAAACGAAAGACCTCGGGCGGGATTCTCCGACTCTGAGACTAAGTGTTGACACCAACACAGAATCCGTGGATTTTTATGACAGAAAAACGGGCGCCGCACCTGGACCGATTCTTGAGGGGCTAGCCCCAGTGCCGCGTGGATTCGCCGGATCCGTGATCGACACTCGAGAGGCTGACAAGCTGTAGCCGCACATACACATTACACTCCCCTCACACACTTATCCCAGCCAACAAGATGGCACCGGTTGTGTTGGAGCGCGCCCATACAGCTAATGGGTCTGCTGGGGCCAGAGGATGCCCTGGGGGGGCATCTATACAACCTGTGGCACTAGGTTCAAAGTTGGCTGTTAGCGGTGTGCACAGCTGCATGGCTGCCTTGCTGGTTGCGGCAATGGTGTTCCATGCCCATCCACCCCGACCCCATAGCCCAGGCCAGCCCCCCGGGCCAGAGGCACAACAGTCAGAAAACTATGGCGACGTTGGACACCTTCCGTACCCCTCTCAATCCCTCAGCAGCTGCCACGTTGGTTTCACGATTTTTGAGAGCACAAGTGAACCACGCCTTAGGGAACTCGGCCCATCGGAAGCGGAGGATCGCAGAGGCCCCAGAGGATACTGGGTCAGGCCCGCTAATGACATGCAAATGAGTTCTAGAACGCATTGATGCCGCTGTTGAGGTGCTAGAGCATTGTGATTTGGCGTCAAACTGGTGCCTGCCACGATTTCGACATCCAAACCGATTCTCCTTTCGCCTTTGCCGATTTCGGCATCAGCTAACGGAGAATCCCGCCCCTCTTATTTTTGAAGTCTGCCCCGTAGTTCTAAGTTCCCCGACAAGAAAATCCGCTACCACGCTATCTTACTGAGATACATCAGAATCTTATGTATCTCAGTAAGATCACCTCTCATTCTTCCTAAACTGTAGGCCTAACCTGCTCAGCATTGCCTCATATTACAATACCTTCATCTCAGGTTTCTGCCGAGTGAACCTTCTCTGAGCTGCTTCCAGTGCAAGTACTCATTAAATAAGGAAACCAAAACTGTACACAGTACTCCAGGTGTGGTCTCACCAATGTCCTGTACAGTTGTAGCAAGACTTTCCTACTTTTATATTCCAACCTATTGCAATAAAGGCCAACATTCTATTTGCCTTTATAATTATTTGCTTTACCGACATGCTAACGTCTTGGAATAATGGACAGGGATGCCCAGGTCCTTCTGTACTGCTGAGTCTTGTCATTTAAATAATATTCTGTTTTTCTATTGTTCCTGCCAAGGTGGACAACCTCACAATTTCCCACATATACTCTGCCAAATATTTGCCCATTCAGCATATCTATATCGCTTGGCATACTGCATCCTCCTCACAACGTGCTTTCCTACCTATCCTCAGAAATCGGGCTACAATGCAGTTGGTCCCTTCATCCAAGTCATTAACATATGTTGTAAATAGTCTAGCACTGATCCCTGTATTGTTACAATTTGCCAACCTAAAAATTACCCATTTATCCTGACACTCTCATTCCTGTTAGCCCAATCCTGTGTCCATGCTAATATATCACCCCCGATACGATGAGCCCTTAGGCCTGGATTCTCCGTTCAGGAGACTAGGTGTTCCTGCCAGTGGAGAATCGGTTTAGGTCTCTGCTGGCGCCTGGAGCAGTGCCCAGGTACGGATCTCACTCCTGAACCATTTATACATTGAGGACAGTTCGCCATTGGGAACCCGGTACTGGGCCGCTATTTTGAGACTCCCTTCACCCACTCCTTTCAGTCCCCACGCCCTGGCATTGTCAACGGTGCACTTTCCCTGGCACCATGGCAGTGAAACCCACATCTAGCGTGGTGGACCCTAAGGGAGTCAGGCCATGTTCCCCTCTGCTGCTGCCGGGGGGGGGGGGGGGGGGGTGAGTACCCAATGATCCTGGTGGGTGGATAGTCTCAGGCTGTAGGTGAGGGGTTGACCCCCCTCTCCACCCCACCCCCCACCGGGATAGGGGTCCCATGTCCGGTCTGCCCCTTCTAGCCCTGGGCAACCTTGACATGGTGATCTCAGGCAGCCATCAGCTCAACAGCAGACCCTTGGTCTGTGTTTTAAAATTCTGATGTGGCTTCCTCACCCTGAACTGCCTGACAGCTGAAGAGCAGTCCAGTGCAGAATAAATGCAGAAATTCTTTCCCTTTCCTAACATCTGCTCCTTCATGTAAAAGCCTTTAAAACAGCAACTGTTACAAGTGTCAGAGGTTTTCTGGAAAGCCCACAGCACTTGAAATACTTCAAATTCCCTGACAGCATTTGAAATACTAAGCATCCATTTAATTTCACAGAGGAATACCTCACTGACCTGTGATTGACATTTTAATGATTCAGAGACAGTTGCTTGGTGGATTGTTTATTTAACTTTCCCTTCCTGCTTGAATGCATCTCATGTACCCTGCTTTGATGCTAACCACAATGTTTATAAACATTGATTGACAGTTCCTCACCATATCAAAGGAACTAAGTAGTTTCACTTCCTCTTTTCTCACAGCAGCGAGCACTTAGCTGCATTTGAACTGGTGAGGAGCTGCTATGAGGTATTGCTCTGAAATTTAATGGATGCTTAGCATTTACAAGGCAGTCAGGGGGTTTGAAGTTTTTTCAAGTGCTGTGGACTTTGGAGGAAGCTTCTGACACTCGTAACAGCTGCTGTTTTAAAGGCTTTTGTCTGGCAGAGTAGATGTTAGGAAAGGGAAAGTGTTTCTGGTTTGATTCTTCACTGGACTGCCTGGACTCTTCAGCTGTCCGACGAAATAGTTCAGGGTGAGGAGCCCACATCCGAATTAAGAAACTCAGACCAGGAGAATGCTGTTGAGCAAATGGCTGGCTGAGGTCACCATGCCAGGGGTAATTTTCAGGTTTCCCGGGGCTGGAAGGGGTGCCTGTTCTGGGGAAGGGTGTCCCAAGGTCAGTCCCTCAGCCAACCAACCAGGACCCTTGGACCCCCCCCCTCCCCCCACTGCAGCCTGACAGCGACAGAGGGGCACATTATCAGTGCCTTGACCCTCCCTCGGCTGTCATCACGGCAGGGCAGCACTTGGCCAACCTTGCACCAAGGCCTGCCCGGTGGATTTCCCACTGAAGGGGTCAGTGCATCTCTGTGTGGGGGGTAATAATCAGGCATCCAGCCCATGAATTGCATGCTAAACCTGAATTTGCATCTTCCTGGATGGTGGTGGGGCAGCAAAGCTTTGCAATGGGTCTGGCGCCGATCCCAATTTATAAGCGACCCGCCACTCTCCACCCAATCGAGAATTGGGATACCGGTGTCGGACAATGGAGAATCCACCCCCTTATCTTATGCAGTAAACTTTTATGTGGAACTTTATCAAATGCCTCTTAGAAATCGAAATGCTGGTTTCACTTTATCACCCTGCTTGTTTCATCCTCAAAACACTCTAATAAATTTATCAAACACAATTCCTTTTCACAAAATCATGTTGACTCTTATGTTATGTTTTTCTAAACGTCCTGTGTAATGATATGTATATTGATTGGGATGTAAAGAGTTAACAAGATAATGATAATGCTTCTTACCACTAGAGGGAACCACAGAACAGTCATATGTATACCATGTGACTTTGGGGATTCTGGGAGTAAGGAGTTAGGAGAGAGCTGGAAGAGTGCCAGGTATGGGAGCAGATGTACTTGAGAAGTTATGTTAGTTAGAGATAGCATAGTTTAATATAGAAACCTTATTCTTTAGGAATGTGAATGAATCTTAATTAATAGTGTAATGAATTTATAGTTTTGTTTGTTAACAAAGCTTTGTGTTCTTTATTCAACATTACGCAGTCAAGCCTTCCAGGTAGAGCAAAATAGAGAACACAACCTCCTGCTACTACCTCCTTAATAATGGATTCTAGCATTTTCCAGTGATATTAGACTAATTGGTCTATAGTTTCCTATTGTCTGTCTCCCTCCTTTCTTGAATGGTGGGGTTACATTTATGGATGTAGGATGCAGGCCACCAGGTCCAGGGATCTTGTTAACCTTTAGTCTCAATAGATTTTCTGCCATAATTTCTATAGTGATTGTTTTTTTTTAAATTTAGAGTACCCAATTCGTTTTTCCAATTAAGGGGCAATTTAGCGTGGCCAATCCACCTACCCTGCACATGTTTGGGTTGTGGGGGCGAAACCCACGCAAACACGGGGATAATCCCTCAGAAGAGCAGTGGCAGACATTTAAGGAGATATTTCATAACTCTCATAACGTTTGAGAAAGAAAGACTTTACAGGAAAGATGCAACATCCGTGGCCAACTAAGGAGGTTATAGATGTATCAAATTGAAACAAAAGATGTATAATGCTACACAGATTAGTGATAGTGTTTTTTTTTTAAATCAGGAAAGAATAACATTAAAAAAAAATAAAGAGGGAGAAATTGGAGTATAAGAAAAAACTAGCATGAAATATAAAAACAGACATAAAAGCTTCTACAAGTGTATGAAAAGCGAAAGTGCAAACTCCACACGGACAGTGACCCAGAACCGGGATCGAACCTGGGACCTCGGTGTCATGAGGCTGCAGTGCTAACCACTGTGCCACCGTGCTGCCCGACTAGTGATTGTTTTAAGTTCCAACCTCCCTAATGTCTTTTACCGTGAAGACCGATACAAAATATTTCTTCAAAGTCTCTTCCATTTCCTTGTTTTCCATTATTAATTCCCCCGCCTCATCCTCTAAGGGACCAAAGCTCAGTTTTGCTACTCTTTCACTTTTCATACACTTGTAGAAGCTTTTATGTCTGTTTTTATATTTCATGCTAGTTTTTTCTTATACTCCAATTTCTCCCTCTTTATTTTTTTTAATGTTATTCTTTCCTGATTTAAAAAAAAATCACTATCACTAATCTGTGTAGCATTATACATCTTTTGTTTCAATTTGATACCATCTATAACCTCCTTAGTTGGCCACGGATGTTGCATCTTTCCTGTAAAGTCTTTCTTTCTCAAACGTTATGAGAGTTATGAAATATCTCCTTAAATGTCTACCACTGCTCTTCTGTCTTACCTTTTATTTTCCTATTCCACTTCAGCAAACTCGACCTTCCTATCCTTGTAATTGTCATTATTTAGGTTTGTGATTCAATCTTACATTTCTCATCTTCAAACTGAATGTGAAATTTTACCTAGTCATTTGACCATTAAGTCATTAATCCCGACTCACTACACATTATCAGGTCTAAATAGCCTGTTTCCGAGTTGGTTCTGGAACATGTATGACCCTCCCCCTGCCCCAGTGATTTTCTTTTCTAATTTCTTATCTCCAAACCGATTTTACATCTTGATCCTCGGAACCAAGATCATTTCTCACTCCTGTATTGATCTAATCAATTATTAACAGAGCTACCCCACCTCCTTCTAATTTCTTCCTGCCCTTCGAAGTGTCAAAGACCCTTGAGTAATCAGGTCCTAGCCATGGTCACTTTGCAATAATTTTTCACTATATTTGAAACTGTCTCAAATAATAAAACATCTAAAGTCTGTGTCTTTTTCAGAATCTTTTGCCTGAGCCTGATGAATGTGATACGAACATGAAACTCCATGGAACCTTTGCTGTTAACATGCAGATAGGCAAACAAGACTGCTGTCCAGATGTAACTGAGCATTTTTAATATTGACTATCTTCCTTCCCTCTAAGCTTCCAATTATTAACGGTAGTGCATTTATCATCTCTTTTTCCTTGCACCACAATCCCTTTTGCCATTTAATCTCTGCTGCCTTCCACCCTATCACAGATCCTTCCTTTTGTTTCTAACCTCCGTTTCCCACTTTTCCAGTCCCTTATTTAACATTTTTCCATCCTTAACTTTATCAATGGATGCTGAAAGGCCATCAACATGAAATGTTAGCTTTGTTCCTCTCTCCACAGATGCTGCCTGCCTTGCTGAGTGTTTCAAGTAAATTCTGTTTTAATTCACCATTACTCACTGCTTTCTGTCTCTTAGCCAGTTTTGTATCCAAGGCACTGTTCCTTTAATCGATCAGTTTATATTTTGCTGACAAGTCTATTATGGGGTGCTTTGTCAAATGCTAACCTTCAAACTAATAACTATCCCCAGAAATATTTGTATTTTGTTGTACTTACCCTCCCTGCAAAGGCACAGAAAATCTTTTGTTATGGGCCAGGGTTTAGAGAACCCCAAAGTGTATCATGGAATTCACCTGACCCACAACTTTTACTAGATTGTGGTATGGGGAGCACACGGCCCACTCTACATATGTGGTACAGCAGAAATGGAAAAGTATTTTTTAAAGCAAAACAATGTTTATTCTATTAACTCAAGTTAACCTTTTTAAAACAAACAGTGAACATCTTAGCAACCATTAATTCAAATACAACCCCCAAAGAATACACTAAGTAATGCGTACGCTGTCCTTTTAACATCCAGAAGACTTACAAAAAACATAACCTTTAACAGAAGCACATCAGGTTCAAGTCTCTACTCAGAACATTTATAATTCTGAATTCACCAAATGATCAAGGGACAGTCTTTTCATGGAAGAGAGAACAGCAGTACAGCTGCTTTGTCTGGCTTCAGCTCCAACACTGAAAACAAAACCAAAAAGATACAGACACACCCAAGCTTTTCTCAAAGTGAAACTAAAAAGCAGAGCCAGAGCTCAGCTCCACCCACACTCTGACATCACGGCAGTAACATGAGCAGCCAAACATTTCTTAAAGCGACATTCTCATGACACTTTTAACAAGTTATGTAACAGAAGAGCACTTACGATTCACAGTATAGTGACTGATCCACAATGTAATATATTTATAAATGTATTAATAGATATTTCATGATTACTTTCAGCACAGAGAGTAGAGCTGAAAGCATACTTCAAAATGCCACTAACCAGCTTGTAGCTGGAGCCCTCTTCACTGTCATCACCCTTTGTGACAGATGTCTCTCTGGAGGAAGCAGAGCACAAAACAATCTAGCATCCTTCTGTGAAATTCATGGCACTAAAACACGACTAGGAGTAGGTTGGCTGAACTTGAATTACATTAAGACATTTTGTAAAGTTATAAAATGTAGACTTACAGTGCAGCTGTGGTATGCAATATTGAAAAAGCTGGCTGGCTCTCAATGCCTGGTGGTTTGCCTCAGTACCATGCAGCTGTTACACAGTATTACACAGGATAAATGGCACAGAAAGATGCCATTTGGCTCAACCAGTCCATATCAGTGCTTATGCACCACTTGAGCCTCCTTCCACCTTCCTCGTCTAAATCCATCCTTGTAATCCCGTATTCTCTTTTCCCTCATATGCTTGTCTAGATTCTCCTTAAACTATTGGCTTCAATTGCTCCTTATGTTAACAAATTCCATGTTCTCTCACACTCTTTGGGTAAAGAGGTTTCTGAATTCTCCACTGGATTTCTTGGTGACTATAATACATTGATGGCCTCTCACAGAATCTTTAAAGTGCAGAAGGAGGCCATTCAGCCCACCAAGTCTGCACTGGCTCCCTGAAAGAGCATTCTACCTAACGTCACTCCCCTGCCTTATCCCCGTAACCTTGCACACTCTTTCTTTTCAGATAACAATCCAATTCCTCTTGAAGTATGTCAATTGAACCTGCCTCCACCAACCTCTAAGGAAGTTTGTTCCAGACTCCTACCACCTTCTGGGTGAAAAATATTTTCCTCACATGACTTCAACTCCTTTTGCCCATTATTTTGAATCTGTGCTCTCTAGTTCTTGATGTACTTTTGAGTGAGAACAGTTTCTCACTATTTACACTGTTCATACCCCTCAGCACCTTGAATACCTCTACCAAGTTTCCTCTCAACCTTCTTTTCTCCAAGGAAAATAAACCCAACTTCTCCATTCCATCCTCATCATGACAGTTGTCTATGCCTGGAATCATTCTTGTGAATCTCCTCTGAGCTCTCTCCGATGCCCTCACATCCTCCCTCAAGTATGTCACCCAGAACTGGACTCAGTGCTCCAGATGAGGCCTAACTAGTGCCTTATACAAGTTCAACATGATCTCCTTACTCATCTACTCAATGCCCTTACTAATAAAACCCAAGATACTATAAAAATCATAATAATAATTTGTCATCTTATAATTCTTATCATTCTTATAATTATCATCATTATCATTCTTATTATCATTATTATCATTCTTCTTCTCTGGCGTGCGATTAGGGAAGCGAAAGCAAGGGCGTCGGCCCTCTACCCCATGTGTAGCTCTGGCTGTTCTGATACCCCGAAGATTGCCACTCTCGGGCAAGGCTCCACCCTCACCCCCACAACCTTGGACATTGCCTCGAAGAAGGCTGTCCAGAACCCTTCAAGTCTCGGGGAAGCCCAGAACATGTGGGTGTGGTTGGCCGGGTCCCTCTGGCACCGTTCACATTTATCTTCCACCTCTGGGCAGAACCTGCTCATTCGTGTTCTGGTTAGGTGCGTTCTGTGCACCACTTTGCACTGCATGAGGTTGAGCCTTGCGCAGGAGGAGGTGGAGTTGGCCCTGCTCAGTGCTTTGCTCCAGAGTCCCCAGCCCACTTCTGTCCCCAGTTCATCTCCCCAATTTCATCTGGCTTCGTCCAGTGGCAGTCTGCCCTGTCCAGTAGCTGTCCACAGACTTTCCAGCAGTTTCCCCCTTCCTTACTGTCCGTGTTTATCAGGTCCTCTAGTAATGTGGTTCTCGGGGCCCTGGGGTATCCTACTCATCTACTTGCAGAGAATGTGCTTTACCTGGAGTGCCTAAGTTCCTACCCTGTTGGTAGTTCCAGGCCCTCTCGTCAGTTTGCTCAGTGTTGCTAGTCTGTCCCCCATGTAGACGTCCCTAACTGTTAACGTCCCCTGTCTGTCTCCATTTTTTGGAAGTGGTGTTGATCTTGGCTGATGGGAACTTATGGTTTCCGCAGATGGGGGCCATGGGGGACATCTAGGTCAAACCGAAATGTTGCCTTATCTGGTTCCATATCCTTAGTGTAGCTACCACGTGATTCCCGGAGAATCACGGGAGGCCAGAGGATAGGGTGCCGAGCCCGCTAAATAGATGAAAATGGATCATTAAAACCTATTTGCATTTATTTCCATCCCTTCACCAGCGCTCGTTGTGGACCCTCATTCACGCCGTCAGCGGGAATCAGAGCATGGCGTCGGGTACCGATACTGATTTTGCCCCGACGCCCAAATCTCTGTCCCATCAGGGAATGCGTGCGTCCCGGGGACGGAGAATCCCACCCAAAATACAGTAAAGCCATGGAGAGATTTAAAATTTAATGCGTTGGACTACAGTGTAAGTTATCAATGGTGGTGGTGATGGTCAGGTACGATTTAGTATGGAACAGGATACAGACAACTGAATTTTGGCTAAGTTAAAGTTAATGCAGGCAAGCAGGGTGACTCTGAAGAAATCAAGTCCAGAAGTGACAGAAGCATGAATAAGGATTTCAGTGACACAGCAGCTGTGGGGGGAGATTTGGCAGCATGCAGCCTTGGTGATGAAGCTTAACTCTGGTTGAACAGGATGCCAAGGTTTCATCCAGTCTGATTTTGCTTAAAGAAGTGGTCAGGTGAGGATGGAATCAATGACAGAAGAACAAGGGTCACAAACACTTGCGGAACACCTTTACTCAGTCCGCAAGCATGACCCCAATCTTCCTGATATGTGACATTTTAACTCAGCACCTTGCTCTCGTGGCCATATGTCCACCCTTGGCCTGCTGCAATCCTCCAACGAAGCCCGGTGCAAGCTGGAGGAGAAGCATCTCATCGTCCGGATGAGCACGTTGCAGCCTTTGGCACTCAACGTTGAGTTCAGCAACTTTACATTTTGACCTATCTCCTCCATGTTAAACCGCCACCCCCTTTTTTTAATATCCCATACATGTATTGCCTCAATGCAAACTCCCCCATCTCACACCGGGTCATCTGTCTTTTTATTGCTACTTTTTGTTGCAGTTTCTACAGTTTTAACACATTCTTCCTCCCTTCAGTTCTGAGGAAGAATCTAAGGACTCGAAATATGAACTCTGTTTCTCTCCTAATAGATGCTGGCAGACCTGCTGAGTTTTCCCGGCGTCCTCTGTTCTTGCCATGAACCATAGCTCTGCTCTTCACAAGGAAACTGATATATCGATGACAAAGTCAAACAGGTAGAAAACTAAGGGTAGATTCTGGTAGGAGCTGGGAGATGACTGTGAAGGGGATGGGGAGAGGCCTTTGCTGGAGTAACCAATTTAATTTCCATTCGATAACAGCATATAAAAGGAGCATAAGATACTGACAGATAGACATGTAAACTGGTAATTCATAGATCCCAGTTTCCTCCAGATGGATATTATGGAATGTGGAGCACATAATAAACTTGCTATAAATCTACGTTGAGACTGTCAGCAAGTCTGAACATACGGCAGTCTCTTTGCGCCAGTTAAATTGTAACTTTCGTCTGTCTTTTCAATGTGACAATGAAATAAGCATTAAAGCCGCCCAAATGTCAGGAGCAGCATTATTAAATTAACTTCAAACGGAAAAGAAAAAGTAAAACACTTTTTTTTTTAAGAACCCCAGAGAACTGCTCACTGTTTTGTATTCTGACTGCCCCCGAATTGCCTCTTGTCGACACACCCATGTTTGAAGGATTATCCAATTTCTTTTTTTTTTAAATAATATTTTATTGAAAATTTTTGGTCAACCAACACAGTACATTGTGCATCTTTTACACAACATTGTAACAATACAGATAATAATGACCTTTTTAAATTTAAACAAAAACAACAACAAATAAATAAATATTAAATAACAAAAAATAAATAAAAGCTAGCCCTAATTGGCAACTGCCTTGTCTCAGGCCACACCCCCCCCCCATCCCTCCCCCCCCCCCCCCCCCCCCCCCAAGTCCTGGGCCGCTGCTGCTGCCTTCTTTGTTCTCCCCTATCTATCTTTCCGCAAGATATTCGACGAACGGTTGCCACCGCCTAGTAAACCCTTGAGCCGACCCCCTTAGGACGAACTTAATCCGCTCCAACTTTATGAACCCCGCCATATCATTTATCCAGGTCTCCACCCCCGGGGGCTTGGCTTCTTTCCACATTAGCAATATTCTGCGCCGGGCTACTAGGGACGCAAAGGCCAAAACATCGGCCTCTTTCGCCTCCTGCACTCCCGGCTCTTGTGCAACCCCAAATATAGCCAACCCCCAGCTTGGTTCGACCCGGACTCCTACTACTTTCGAAAGCACCTTTGTCACCCCCATCCAAAACCCCTGTAGTGCCGGGCATGACCAAAACATATGGGTATGATTCGCTGGGCTTCTCGAGCACCTCGCACACCTATCCTCCACCCCAAAAAATTTACTGAGCCGTGTTCCAGTCATATGTGCCCTGTGTAATACCTTGAACTGAATCAGGCTTAGCCTGGCGCACGAGGACGACGAGTTTACCCTGTTTAGGGCATCTGCCCACATCCCCTCCTCAATCTCCTCCCCTAGCTCTTCTTCCCATTTCCCTTTTAGTTCGTCCATCATAGTCTCCCCTTCGTCTCTCATTTCCCTATATATATCCGACACCTTACCGTCCCCCACCCATTTCTTTGAGATGACTCTGTCCTGCACCTCTTGTGTCGGGAGCTGCGGGAATTCCCTCACCTGTTGCCTCGCAAAAGCCCTCAATTGCATGTACCTGAATGCATTCCCTTGGGGCAACCCATATTTCTCGGTCAGCGCTCCCAGACTCGCAAACTTCCCATCCACAAATAGATCTTTCAATTGCGTTATACCTGCTCTTTGCCACATTCCATATCCCCCATCCATTCCCCCCGGGGCAAACCTATGGTTGTTTCTTATCGGGGACCCCCCCAGTGCTCCGGTCTTTCCCCTATGTCGTCTCCACTGTCCCCAAATCTTCAGTGTAGCTACCACCACCGGACTCGTGGTATAGTTCCTTGGTGAGAACGGCAATGGGGCTGTCACCATAGCCTGCAGGCTGGTCCCCCTACAGGACGCCCTCTCTAATCTCTTCCACGCCGCTCCTTCCTCCTCTCCCATCCACTTACTCACCATTGAAATATTAGCGGCCCAATAATACTCACTTAGGCTCGGTAGTGCCAGCCCCCCCCTATCCCTACTACGCTGTAAGAATCCCTTCCTCACTCTCGGAGTCTTCCCGGCCCAAACAAAACCCATGATACTCTTTTCTATCCTTTTGAAAAAAGCCTTCGTGATCACCACCGGGAGACACTGAAACACAAAGAGGAATCTCGGGAGGACCACCATCTTAACCGTCTGCACCCTCCCTGCCATTGACAATGCTACCATATCCCATCTCTTGAAATCTTCCTCCATCAGTTCCACCAACCGCATCAAATTTAGCCTGTGCAATGTGCCCCAATTCTTAGCTATCTGGATCCCCAGGTAACGAAAGTCTCTTGTTACCTTCCTCAACGGTAGGTCTTCTATTTCCCTACTCTGCTCCCCTGGATGCACCACAAACAGCTCACTCTTCCCCATGTTCAATTTATACCCTGAAAAATCCCCAAACTCCCCAAGTATCCGCATTATTTCTGGCATCCCCTCCGCTGGATCCACCACATATAGTAGCAGATCATCCGCATATAAAGATACCCGGTGTTCTTCTCCTCCCCTAAGTATTCCCCTCCATCCCTTGGAACCTCTCAGCGCTATCGCCAGGGGCTCAATCGCCAGTGCAAACAGTAATGGGGACAGAGGACATCCCTGCCTTGTCCCTCTATGGAGCCGAAAATATGCCGATCCCCGTCCATTCGTGACCACACTCGCCACTGGGGCCCTATACAACAGCTGCACCCATCTAACATACCCCTCTCCGAACCCAAATCTCCTCAACACCTCCCACAGATAATCCCACTCCACTCTATCAAATGCTTTCTCGGCATCCATCGCCACTACTATCTCCGTTTCACCCTCTGGTGGGGCCATCATCATTACCCCTAACAACCTCCGTATGTTCGTGTTCAGCTGTCTCCCCTTCACAAACCCAGTTTGGTCCTCATGAACCACCCCCGGGACCCATTCCTCTATTCTCATTGCCATTACCTTGGCCAAGACCTTGGCATCTACATCGAGGAGGGAGATTGGTCTGTAGGACCCGCATTGTAGCGGATCCTTTTCCTTCTTTAAAAGAAGCGATATCGTTGCTTCTGACATAGTCGGGGGCAGTTGTCCCCTTTCCTTTGCCTCGTTAAAGGTCCTCGTCAGTAGCGGGGCGAGCAAGTCCAAATATTTTCTGTAAAATTCAACTGGGAATCCGTCCGGTCCCGGAGCCTTTCCTGTCTGCATGTTCCTAATTCCTTTCACCACTTCTTCTACCGTGATCTGTGCTCCCAATCCCATCCTTTCCTGCTCTTCCACCTTGGGAATTTCCAGCCGATCCAAAAACTCCATCATTCTCTCCCTCCCATCCGGGGGTTGAGCTTCATACAATTTTTTATAAAATGTCTTAAACACTTCATTCACTCTCTCCGCTCCCCGCTCCGTCTCTCCATCTTCGTCTCTCACCCCCCCTATTTCCCTCGCTGCTCCCCTTTTCCTCAATTGGTGTGCCAGCAATCTGCTCGCCTTCTCTCCATATTCATACTGTACACCCTGCGCCTTCCTCCATTGTGCCTCTGCAGTGCCTGTGGTCAGCAAGTCAAATTCCACATGCAGCCTTTGCCTTTCCCTATACAGTCCCTCCTCCGGTGCTTCCGCATACTGTCTGTCCACCCTCAAAAGTTCTTGCAACAACCGCTCCCGTTCCTTACTCTCCTGCTTCCCTTTATGTGTCCTTATTGATATCAGCTCCCCCCTAACCACCGCCTTCAACGCCTCCCAGACCACTCCCACCTGAACCTCCCCATTGTCATTGAGTTCCAAGTACTTTTCAATGCATCCCCTCACCCTTAAGCACACCCCCTCATCCGCCATTAGTCCCATGTCCATTCTCCAGGGTGGACGCCCTCTTGTTTCCTCCCCTATCTCCAAGTCTACCCAGTGTGGGACATGATCCGAAATGGCTATAGCTGATTATCCAATTTCTGCACTAGAAGGTTGCAATAGTAAATGTTTGCTTTATGTTCCCCCTCACAACACTACTTATAAAACCACATAGGAACAGAGCCAAACAATGAATCATGCTAAAGTTTGCAATACTAATTTTATATTGTAAATTCTGTCATAAATTAAATAAATGTGTGAAATCCAGAATGGTGTGCACCATCTGGCAGCTTGTAGACTCTGAGTGCGTTCAGTTTTTCTCTTCTCACCATTTTCTTTTCTCTTTTCTTGCCTCCATCACAGATTCCTCTTTTTCATCTGTTTATTCATTGCACACTCCTGTGAGTTTTGATGCTCTTGGATTGTATCTGGCATCAAAGGCACATGGAAAAATAAGAGGCGTGATTTACCCTCCGTGTTTTTTCCGGTGGCGTAGGCAGCCTGCCAGCAGGATCTACCAGTCCCGCCGTTGACAACGGGATTTCCCGGTTGACTGCACCCCTCGTTGCTGGGAAACCCGTGCACTGGCGTGGGACCAGAATATCCCGTCAGCATGAACAGCCGGTAAATCCCATCCATGGTCTAAAATATACTTCAATTAGACTACAGCAGTGGCTGCACTGACCCTACGTCACCTCAACCCACATTTATGTCCGTTGTAAGGGTCCTTCACATTCATTTCCTTTGTTCCCATTTCTTTTATTTTTATTAATTTGGCCCGTGAACCCATATTGGGATGTGCCTTTAAGCAGAAGATTCAAAGTTGGAACAGCCTGATTGCCAGGACATTGTGTTATTAGGCTTTGTATTTTGGAAAAGAGAAGCCAGACTCTTCAGCACCGAGTGGATCTTAGGAACCAGCTTTGGAGGGAATTGGTTTGATTGGTTGACTGGCAACCGGTGGGTTGACCAGGAACAGTGTTCTGCCTGACAACGGTCAGTGATTGGTTCCTGTGTGATGCTTTCTGAGAGAACCTGAAGCGAAAGAACTGCTTTAATGTTCTGAAAGTAGTGAGTGCCCAGCACATCCTTTGTTGTAAACCTGAAATAATAGTCTGCAGAGAAAGTAGACAACCTTACCATTGGAAACCATCTCAAGTCTAGAAGAAGTACCAACGTGAAGACCTGAACCTCAGAAAGACGTTGACTGGAAGTCATCCCAGTGCATCAAAGATCCTTATCCTTTTATTTTTATTATTTTTTTCTAACCCTTTCCCCTCTGTTGTTTGCGTGTGTGTGTATAGAGAGTAGGGGGCAGGCAATTTCTCGGCGGGACGGATGGGCCGGAGAATCGAGCGGGGGGGCCCGCCAACCGGCGCAGCCCGATTCCCGTCCCCGCCCAATCTCCGGTACTGGAGACTTCGGCAACCGGCGGGGGCGGGATTCACGGCGGCCAACGGCCATTCTCCGACCCGCTGGGGGGTCGGAGAATGACGCCCCTGGTAACTGTAGTTTATTGGCTCAACCAAGGACCTCGGGTATTTTAAATAAAATATAATTTCACTTGTGTTGTGACTCCAGGTCAAGTGAGGCTGGCATTAACCAGCAGATGCCGAGGATATCGTGACACCATGCTGGGTTTAGATAATAGAGTTGAATTACAGTCATTTTGTATGTGTCTGGTATACATAGTTACAATACAAAATTTCACTCCAAAGGGCAGCACGTTGACGCAGTGGATAGCACTGCTGCCTCACGGCACCGAGGTCCCAGGTTTGATCCCGGCTCTGGGTTACTGTCCGTGTGGAGTTTGCACATTATCCATGTGTCTGCCTGGGTTTCACCCCCACAACCCAAAGATGTGCAGGGTAGGTGAATTGGCCACACTATGCCCCTTAATCGGAAAACATTAATTGGGTACTCTAAATTTAAAAAAAAAAAAATCCAGTGAGAACCTATGGTGAAAATATATATAGATACTGTATAAAATATTCTGACAGTACAACATAATCCATGTAGTCCATTCAAGTAACACAGTGAGGGATTGAGGAGGGCCAGCAACTTGGTGTAGTTGGCATTTGCCAAATGTAAACCCGATGAGCAAGGTGTGATCATTGGTCCGTTTCTCAGGTTTACTCTGCTGCTGAGGAAAGTCAGTTGAGAACAGCACAGGGCGGCGTGGTGGCACAGTGGTTATCACCAGCGTTTGATCCCGGCCCCGCGTCACTGTCTGTGTGGAGTTTGCACATTCTCCCCCGTGTCTGCGTGGGTTTCGTCCTCACAACCCAAAGATGTGCAGGTTAGGTGGATTGGCCACGCTCAATTGCCCTTTAATTGGAAAAATAAATAAATCATTGGGTACTCTAAATTTTTTTAAAAATTGAGAACAGCACTAATCGTTGCACACAAAATTAATCACACGAGATGAAAAACAAGACTCCCAGAATAGGCACCAGCAGATTGATCACCTGTTAAACACCCTGCCCAATTATACTTTGCATTGTCTTGAGTGGAAAGGACTACTGTAAGGGTGTATAATGGGTGGCAGTTTCCCTACAGCCCACTTTGCACCTCTGCTGCAGTTGAATTTTATCTCTGATTTGCAATTTAGAAATTTGTGCACCATTTGGTCTAAAGCGGGACAATTTTGCAGTCGTGCTGTCAGGAGGCATGCTGCAATTTCCAAATGCAGTCAACGGCACACCTGTCAATGGAAATGTTAAGAACATTGTCTATTTTTAAGAATGGGTCTTATTAAACAATTGAGATTTTTGTGAATCTGAGCCAGTTTTACGGTGATTCATTGTAATAATCTAGAGAGGAGTGTGGACAAGTCAGTTTGACTGGTGAAAAAAGATTGCAGCTAAATTGAATATCTCTGCAGCACAGCTGGTAATGGATTGGAGAAGTTAGGACTTAGGAAGTTTGAAGGTTGAGAGGTGCCCCCACAACCCAAAGATGTGCAAGGTAGGTGGATTGGCGATACTAAATTGTCCCCTAATTGGAAGAAATAATATCCAGATTTATTTCATGAACTGGATCAAAATCCCCCAGTGGGGAGGGCAGCACGGTGGCGCAGTGGTAGCACTGCAGTCCCACGGCACCGAGGTCCCAGGTTCGATCCCGGCTTTGGGTCACTGTCCGTATGGAGTTTGCACATTCTCCCCATGTTTGCGTAGGTTTCGCCCACACAACCCAAAGATGTGCAAGGTAAATTTCATAGAATTTACAGTGCAGAAGGAGGCCATTCGGCCCATCGAGTCTACACTGGCTCTTGGAAAAAGCACCCTCCCCAAGCTCACACCTCCACCCTATCCCCATAACCCAGTAACCCCACCCAACACTAAGGGCAATTTTGGACACTAAGGGCAATTTATCATGGCCAATCCACCTACCTGCACATCTTTGGACTGTGGGAGGAAACCGGAGCACCCGGAGGAAACCCACGCAGACACGGGGAGAACGTGCAGACTCCACTCCGTCATCCAAGCCAAGAATCGAAACTGGGACCCTGGAGCTGTGAAGCAATTGTGCTAACCACTATGCTAGGTGGATTTAGGTAGGTGGATTGAACACACTAAATTGCCCCTTAATTGGAAAAATGAATTGGGTATTCTAAATTAAAAAAATAAAAAAAAATCCCCAGTGGGATTTGAACTCCTGTCTCCAAATCATTAGCCCAAGAATGCGGATTGCCAATAATAACAGGAAGCGCTGGAAAAACTGAGCAGGACTGGCAGCATCTGTGGAGAGAGAAACAGGGTCCAAAATGTGGTCCTTCTAATGTGAATTGCCAGTCCTTGTAACAGAATCAAACGATGCTCCTGTTTTATAACCCATTGATATAACGTGATGCAGTAGAGAGCTGGGATGTGAGGGCCATTGGCATCTCCAGGAGGGGAGCAGCAGGCACAGCCGCTCGCGCAGCTTGGCCAGGGCTCAGCGGGCACTGGAGTGGCCTCAGCGTGACGCCGCCGCCAGGGGGGGTACGTGAGCGGCTGTGACGCCCTGAGTGCGTGCGCGCCGCCGCGGCGCTGTCGCTCCTGGCGGAAGATGGCGGATCGGAGCGACTGAGAGCGGGAGGCGGTGAGAGCCACGGGCTTCACTCACACAAGCGGTGGCCCTGAGTGCATGGCGAGTCGGCACAAGGCGGCGGGCAAAGGGGAAGCGAGCCACGCCGGTGAGTGGGCGAGGTCCCTGGCGTGGCAGTCACACAGCTGGAGCTGGGGGGTAAAGCTGGGCCCCGGCAGGAGGGTGCCAGTCCTCCCCCACCCACAGGTGGCTGTGGGCAGTGTGGCGCCCACCTCCGGGGTGTGGTGTATCCTCCACTGTCGGATAAAGCAGAGTAGGTAGACACAGCCCCAGCAAGGCTCACTCACTCAGCAGGTTGCTCACCGTGAGTCCCGGGTGCTTTGGTTCGGCGTCCGGCCCTTTGTATTGGGAAGACTCCTTGGAGCCCAGTTGAGTAAGTATTGGGCATAAGCCAGCGACAGTCTTGGAGGGCCTGGGGTCCAGGGTCAAGTGTAAAATCCCCACTGCTCCTATTACTGTGACATGAAGCTGAATCTGGAACCACTGGGCAGGGAATTGAAGAGAGGAATATTATCCCAACTGTGATATGGGTAAAGAGAGGTGACTTAGATGGACCCTTGAACTCTGTAATGCAAGTACAGTAGCTGTACGGCCTTTGCATCCTATAATATAAAAGGGGGCGAACATAATCCTGGGAACAGATAGTGTAGGGAAGGAAGAGGAGCAACATTGTACCTCCATCCTATAATGTATGTAAGGATGGCTGACATGGAACTACAGTTAAGTGTGATGGCTCCTGAATACCATGTAATGTGAATAAAGAGGACAAATTAAAGCACTGTATCTACCCATAATGTGGTTAAGAGAGTGGAGAGGCTACTATATATCCCAGGTTCCTACAGGGTATTAAAAATGAGAAGCTGATAGGTAGCCAGAAGATCTTGACTTGATTTTGGTCCTCTTAGTCTCTGTGTTATTGTGAAGAGTTTCTATTTTGACATAGCCTGGAATGCTTGAGGTGAATGGTCCAATCTCAGGTGATTTATAATGATGGAACTGAAACTATCCTACCCCATGGCATTTACTTTATCCTGAAAAAGCGATTTACAAATAAATAGAATCTAGGGTCTAACAAAAACTGCACTGTGAAAATAATTTTAATTTACCTGGAGAAAAGGTTTGAAAATGTAATCGTTTCAACTAAAAAGAAGGCAATGGTTGCCTATTTCAGTACTGTTGTTAGAAAAAGTGACTGGGAATGCAGATCAAGGAGCTTGCTTTGAATCAACCAGCTCAGCACCTGCACAGTGCATCTTCAGAGTGTTGAGTTATCATTACTGTTGATGTGTGGATGGTTATTGGAGCTGAGTCTCTACAGTCTGGATGCATTTTGAATTGTGCAAGTGTGGAGCTAATTGTAGTGCTGTGTTGTTACTAGTACTTCAGTAACGCATGATCGTAGGCACATTAAACTTTCATATTATAGGGCGTCGAGGCCCCAGTTTCGATACCCAGCTCTGGGTCATTGGCCGTGTGGGGTTTGCACGTTCTCCCCATGTTTGCGTGGGTTTTGCCCCCATAACCCAAAGCTGTGCAGGGTAGGTGGATTGACCATGCTAAATTGCCCCTTAAATTGGAAAAAATGAATTGGGTACTCTAAATTTATAAACAAAACCTTTAATATTATGTCCATTTGAACTGTACAAGGACACCCAGCTCTACAATTCTCGGCTAAGGCTTCCCAATTGTGGGTTGTATTTGGATAGTGCTTTTTGAGCTGTACGACACTCGGGTGATATTCTCGTTGTTAAAGGTCTCCCCCTGGTGCTGGAAATAGTTTAATGTGATAAATTGAGTTTTTCTCAAAAAGCAGTTTGTACTGTACATTGTAGAACCTGTCACTTTCTAGCATGTTGTTTTGTACCATGTAAACTGTTTGGCTGACTAAATCACTAAAAGCTACAGGTACAAAATAATTCAAAGGGCTAATGGAATGTTTGCCTTTATTTCAAGAAAAATGAATTTCAAAAATGAAAAAGTTGTCTGTATGCTTTAGTTGCGTAGAGCCTTGCCAGACCACATCTACATTACTGCCTTCAATTTTGGGCAGGTAACTTCAGCAAAGATGCCTTAGTCTTGGAAAAGGCACAGCGCGGATTCACCATCTGAATTATGTCAGAGCTTAAACTCCAGTGACATATTGCGTGTAAACCCTTGAGTTTTGAAATTTGAGGATGATCTAATCGAGGCATTTAAAATAATTGAGGGATTTAATAGGGTGGATACCGAGACATTATTTTTTCTGGCAAAGAAATCCAGATCAAGAAGACATAATCTTAAAATTAGATCAAGGTCATTTAGGGATTAAACCAGAATTGCTTTATCTTCTTTGGAAATGTTTCAAAACTCAGATTTCTGTTGGGATAAGAGTATCAGGAGACGGGAAACAAAAGTGAGAGAATGTAGCTGAGGTCCAGATCAGCCCAAATCTAATTGAATAATGAGACAAGCTTGAGGGACTGAATGCTTACTCCTGTCCTTATGCTCCATATTTTTCAGATTTGGATTTTATTGTCACGTGTACCGAGGTACAGTGAAAAGTATTGTTTTGCATACAGTACAGACAGATCATTCCATACATGAAAAAAAAAGGACATAAATAAATACACAATGTAAATACATAGGCACGGGCAACAGATTAGCATACAGAGTATAGTACTACTCAGTAGAGAAGATGTGTGAAGAGATCAGATCAGTCCATAAGAGAGTCATTCAGGAGCCTGGTAACAGCTGAGAAGCTGTTTCTGAACCTGTTAGTGCATGTTCTCAGACTTCTGTTTTCACACCTGCAAGGGAATATAACAGAGAAAGGTTTGAGAAAGTGTTAGAATAACATTTTAAAAGGTTGGTACGGTTATAAGAGATGTAGGAAGAGGACCTGTGTGAGAGAGCTCGCCATCCGGCGCCATCTTGCCAGGCAGCTTGATTCAATTATTCAGGCTCACCAGTCTCTGAGCACAATCTAAAGAAAGTGGTTGAAAAGTTAGTATGAAAGTTGTAGTAGGTGGTGCTTTATAACTGTTGTGTTTATTTGAACAAGGAAGTGCCTTCCACCAAAGAACCTTACTCACTGGTAGAACAGAGGGGGAGATGGTAATGTGGTGGTATTATACTAGTAATCCAGAAGCCTGGATTAATGCTTTGGAGATATGGGTTCAAATCCCGCCAGCTAAATCAAATTAATAGAAATCTAGAATACAAAGCTGGTCTCAGTAATGGTGATCACAAAACTATCGTCGATTGTTGCAAAAATCCATCTGGTTCGCTAATGCCCTTTTAGGGAAGGAAATCTGCCATCCTTTCTTGGTCTGGCCTACATGTGACTTGACCCACAGCAATGTGGTTGACTCTTAACTGCCCTCTGAAATGGCCCAGCAAGCCAGACAACTGGAGATGGAAAACAAATGCTGACTGTGCCAACAGGGCGCACAACCCATGAAATATTTTTTAGAAAGTGGAACAAAGTTTGTTGAGAGTGTTGCCAATTTAATGGAATACTATCCCACGAGCGTCACCAATAATGTTGCCAATCACCACCAGAGTCACCAATAATGTTGCCAATTAATAATGATGCTCTTTAGAGCCGCCAGGTATCAAATGATACCACCACAAGGCTTTACCGGATATCGATCAAAGGAACACACAACCAGTCAGTTCAAGTTCAAAGATGGTTTATTTACACACAAGGATTACTTCGACATGCAACACAAAACACTAGTTAAACTACACCTAACAACTACAATAACCTATATTTAACTTCAGGGCAACCGGCTCTATGCAGATGGACAAGGTCTTTGTCCGGATCTTGTGTGGCTGGGTGGAAGAAGTGGCTCTGTTTCTGCCGGGGTCGTCCGTCTGGTAGCGATCGTTGGTCTTGAACTTGTCTGTCTGGTCGTTATGCTGCACTTGGGTTGGCATAGGCCGGATCCAAGAGAGACTGAAATCATGGCTGCATTGTCTTTTAACTGGCTTGAGTTTTCCTCGCCCCTTTTGTGGCAGTTTCTGGGTCACTGTCAATCAATTCCTCAGGGCTCCACTCTCTGATTGGTCACATCCAATCAGGGGCTGCCACATCACTTTTTAAAAATAAATTTAGAGTACCCAATTCATTTTTTCCAATTCAGGGGCAATTTAGCGTGTTCAATCCACCTACCCTGCACATTTTTGGGTTGTGGGGGCGAAACCTACGCGAACACGGGGAGAATGTGCAAACTCCACACGGACAATGACCCAGAGCCGGGATCGAACCTGGGACCTCGGCGCCGTGAGACTGCAGTGCTACCACTGTGCCACCGTGCTGCCCGCCATATCACTTTTGGGGTGGGCATCAGTGGCCAATCCTGGGAGGGCTCCGAGCAGGACCTTGGTGCCGCCTAGTCTGGAAGATGATGCGATGGACCTGATGGTCCCATTGTTATTTTAATCGCCTTAAATGGCCCATTTACAGGTGTGAATTCCTGCATACTTCTGGGCTGCTGTTTGAAAGATACAAGCTGCAGCTTGTCTGTGTCCCAAACCTGGCCATAATTCCCATCATTCTTTGCAGGTGGCCATCTCAGATGGCTACAAGAGCAAAGACAGTTGATGTGCCACCAATCAGAACTCTTGCAGCAAGATGCTTGTGGGTCTTTAAGATAGGTAGAGGGAATAATCTGATAATTCATGGAATTAATGGTTCCTCTGTTTCCAGGAAGGGGAATGTTACCTGTGGAGCAACCAGTGGTTGAATAGTGGAGGATGCTAAATTACAGTTCTGGAGTTTTATTGATAATATAACCTGTAGAAGTAATTATCAATGGATTTTACTTTGCTGCTATATGTAACAGAAATGTAAAAAAATCAAATCCAGGTTGTTGTATTTTAATTTGACTTTTTTAAAAAAAAATTAGAAACAGCTAACGGCATAATACAAATCAAAATGTCTTTTCTTTCCTTTTTTGTTCCTGAGAGCACTGGTGTTTTGCTGAGACTGGGCAGGAACTAGTTAAAATGCCCCTTAGTGTCCAAAAGGTTAGGTGGGGTTACTGGGATAAGGTGGAGGTGTGGGCTTGTAGGGTGCTCCTTCAGTGGGTCGGCACAGACTCGATGGGCTGAATGGCCTCCTTCTGCACTGTAAATTCAATGACGATGACTGACAATACTGCCACAGAGATTACAGAACTGTGGGCAGATTCTGTTCTATTAAAGATGGTTAGAAATCTATCTGTTTTTTAATGTACTTTACTATTAACACCATTTCATCCTTAAACCAGAGTGCCAATATGCCTTTATGTAGTAGGCCATAGGAATTGAGAGATTTTACACACAACCTTTTGACCTTGCTAAATTTGTAACAGTATTGACTAAGCGTGGGAGGTATTGCTGTTTCTTGTATATAGACCTTCAAAATGCACTGCTTGTTATGAAGGCAAACACCAAGCATTCTGTGTTAGCAATGTTGAAATGTGAAAAACATCCAGTAGATTTTGTCCTCCTAAACTAGGGCTGTGTGGAGGGAGCATTTTGAGCTGAATGACACTGGGGTGAAATACTGGTGAGTTCAGACCTGTCATAGGGATTGATGTCAGCAGTGGAATCAATTTGAGATGATGAGTTAAGAACATCACATGAAAAGCTTATTGCACCTTTACAGTGTCATTTTAAGTGTGATTTTGGTCTACTGTATTGATGTTGTTACATAAAATGTCTCATGACAACATGAATGAAATCTGTGTATTATTGGATTGATTGAATGATCAAGTTCTGAATTTAAAAAAATCATTCATGGGATGTGAGCATCACTAGCTAGGCCAGCATTTATTGCCCATCCCTTGTTTCCCTTCAGAAGGTGGTAGTGAGTTGCCTTCTGGAACCGCTGCAGCCCTTGAGGTGTAGATACACCCACTGTGCTGTTAGTGAGGGAGTTCCAGGATGTTGCCCCAGCAACAGTGAAGGAACGGCGATATATTTCCACGTCAGGATGGTGAGTGACTTGGAGGGGAACCTCCAGGTGGTGGGGTTCCCAGGTATCTGCTGCTCTTGTCCTTCTAGATGGTAGTGGTCGTGGGTTTGGAAAGTGCTGGCTAAGGAACCTTGGTGAGGTACTGCAGTGTATCTTGTAGATTGTACACACGGCTGCCACTGTACATCAATGGTGGAGGGTTTGGATGTTTGTGGAAGGGGGTGTAATCAAGCGGGCTGCTTTGGCCTGGATGGTGTCGAGCTTCTTGAGTGTTGTTGGAGCTGCACTCATCCAGGCAAATGGAAAGTATTCCATTACACTCCTGACTTGTGCCTTGTAGATGGTGGGCAGGCTTTGGAGGTCAGGAGGTGAGTTACTTGCCGTAGGATCCCTAGCCTCTGACCTGCCCTGGTAGCCACAGTATTCGTATGGCTAGTCCAGATCAGTTTCTGATCAATGGTAAACCCCAGAGGGTCTTAAGCAGGGGCCCCTTGCAAAATGCCATAACCACTGGTGGTCCGCAAATGGCTGAAGAGTGTATGAGACTTGTCAGATAACCCAAGGATCTTCTATTTTATTGCAATGTCTGGATGGGCAACGTCCATAAATATTTGACTTGACTGTGAGAGCTTCATGTGTGCTTTGTCCTTTATTTTTTTCCATTTTCCTGAAAGGATTTTCCGCTTTTTAGCAGCGAGTGATGTTATACCTAATTTAAGCCAGTGAGGACATCACATGCACTTCAAGTATGTCTCATAAGTTATGGATACTGCTAAATCCTGAGGTGCTGATAATATACCCACAAAAGAAACTTCAAAGTCCCATCAGATTTTATGGGACTTATTTTGTTGGTCTAATCCAAGAAACATTGGATCTAGAACTTTGCAGAAGTGTCTCCTGCATTGTGCAGTTACAGATTCCTCTATCGGGGTAGGTTAGATTTGTATCCTGATGTATGTATTTTGGTATTAGCAGTGATGTGTAAAGCTGTGTGAAGAGTGAGGAGAAAACAAGGCAAGTATGACAATAGTGCCCCAGCATTCTCATGCCGCCAACATCTGGTCAATATTATAGATATGCGCATTAAGTTAATCTTTAAATCTTGCACATATCACCCTACCTTTGAACAAGTCTTTCTCATTTGTAATATAGATTGGCATGCAATGGCCAGCTCATCAGACAGCGAGGATGACAGTTTTATTGCCATGGACACAGAAGAATTATTGGATGGACCCATGGAGCAGGACGAGGAGCCTCGCGTTGAATTGGAAGTTGAGGAAATGAGGCATAACCGCTCGATGATAGAGTTGCCTGAGGAGGTGCTAGAATACATCTTGTCTTTCTTGTCTCCATATCAGGAGCACAAAACAGCTGCTCTTGTTTGTAAACAGTGGTATCGGCTTATTAAAGGTATGGAATATGGTTCAGGGTGAAATATTTTTGAAGTATGATAGAGATCTGGAGCTATGAGCAAAACTTATTTTGAATCACAGACTGATTACAGCATGGTAGGAGGTCAGATGGCCCATCATCTTCATGCTGGCTATCTGCAAGAGTAACTTCAATAATCCCATCCCCCTGTCCTTTCTTCAGAGCCCTGCAATGTCTTTTCTCTTCAAGTGCTGCTTCAATTCCCTCTGAAGAGTGCAACTGAATCTGCGTCCACCAGATTCTCATGCAGTACACTCCAAATCCTAGCCACTCACTTTGGAAGAATGTTCTTCTTCATGTCACTTTTGGTTCTTTTGCTATTCGCCTTAAACTGATATCCTCTCGTTCTTGACCCCTATGCGAATGAGAATATTTCTCTCTATTTGCTATGATTTTGAACAGCTCTATCAAATTTTCTCTCAACCTTCTCCTCCCTATGAACCTCAGATTGTCATCTATCCACGTAACTGAAGCCACTCATTCCTGGAACCATTCTCAGAAATATTTTCTGCATCCCCTCTAAAGCCTCTATAACCTTCCTGAAGTGTGGTGCCCAGAGTTAGACACGGTATGAGACTGAGCCAGTGTTTGATGAAGATTCATTGTAGCTTCCTTGCTTTTGTACTCTGTGCGACTGTTTATAAAGCTTAGGGTCGCACATATCTTTTAACTGCATCCTCAACCTGCTGTACCAATTTCAATTATTTGTACGCACATATCCCTAGGTATCTCTATTCCGGCCCTCCCTTTAGAATTGTACCCATTATTCATATTGTATCACCTTGTTCTCTCAAAATGTATCACTTCTCTGCAGTCGATTTTATCTGTCATGTGTCCACCCGTTCTAAAGGAAAGGTCTGGGAGTAGTTGAGATGCTCTTGTAGAGAGTGGGAATGTAAACAACGCACTGTTTGATTTCCTGTGCTCTAACCATTCTATGATTCACAATAACTTCTGTCCATGTCCTTTTGAAGTCTATCACTATCCTCCCCGCAATTCATAATACTTTCAAGTTGTATCATCTGCAAATCTTGAAAATTATCACTGTACACCCAAGTCATGAATACACATCATGAAAAGCAGTGGTCCCAATGGGGACGACATTGTATACCTTCTAGTTTGAAAAATGATTCACTACTCTGTTTCCTATCACGCAGCCAACTTTGTATCCATGCTACCACTATGCCTTTTTTTTGTACGGACTTTACTTGACTGACAAGTCTTGTTATGTGGCACTTATCAAATGCCTTTCGGAAGTACATGTACACCTCGTCAGCCATATTATCCTCCTCTATCCTCTCTGTCAAAAGACTCAAACAAGTCAGTTAAACACAATTTGCCTTTATTCAATGCTCCGTTGGATTTCCTTAATTAATCCACACATGTCCAATTGGCTGTCCCAGATTTTAATTTCTTTTAATTTTTTATTTTCATAAATTTAGATTACCCAATTTTTTTTTCTCCAATTAATGGGCAATTTAGCGTGGCCAATCCACCTGCCCTGCACATACATCTTTTGGGTTGGGGGCGAGACCCATGCAGACACTGGGAGAATGTGCAAACTGCACACGGACAGTGACTCGGGCCGGGATTGAACCCGGGTCCTCGGCGCCATGAGGCAGCAGTGCTAACCACTGCGCTGCCGTCCGCCCTCCAGATTGTCATTTCTAAAAGCTTTTCCATCACCTAGTATATAACCTAACCTGCCTGAAGTTGCTGGGTTTATCCTTGCACCCTCTTTAAAATAAGGGTACAACATTTGCAATTCTCCAGTCCTCTGGCACCATCCTCCTATCCAAGGAGGATTAGAAGATAATGATCAGTATTGCCACAATTTACACATTTACTTCCCTCAGCATTCCTGGATGCTTTCCATCTCAACCTGGTGACTTATCAACTTTAAATTCAGCCAGCCTTTCTAATACCTTCTCTTTTTAGCCCATCTAGTATTTACTCCTCTTTCACTGTGACTTTGGCAGCTTCAGTTTCCCTCGTAAATATAAATGTAAAATATCTTTTTAGTATCATGCTGATCATCATAGGTTGACTACATAAACATGACATTTCTGTGAACAGGGAAAGGTCATTAGCACCAATAAATTAGTCCCATCTTGAATAGCTGCTCGCCATTTTCAGTCTCCTGAAATGCATCTGAAAGCAGTATAGACGGTCCTAGTTATTTCCTGACCTGGTAATATTGCACAACGTTGAGTAAAAACTTTCCACCTGTCTTCCCTTCCCTTCCCATTCATAACTTCCTTATCTTTAACTTGTGTCCCTGATGTTTGAACGAGTGAGCATTGTACCTGGATAATCTTTAGAGCAAATCACTTCACTACCTTGAAAACTTTAATGATGTAAAGAATATAAGACTGTGGATATTTTTACGCCTTCTTAGCTGGCCCACAGAATTTACTTTCCTTCATTTGAGACAACTTCAGTGTTGCCACTGCGCTCACTCTCCAGTGTTGAGCTGGTGCAGAAAGTCCATGTGCCCTCCTAATACTGAAGATGCCGGAGCAGGTGTATGGTGGTTCAAAACACTGGAGCAGTAGTGAGTAGAGGGACCCTCTTGAACCCATTTATGCTTCAGTATTTGGTAGCATTCCCTGTAACTTCTGCTACAACTCTATACCATTGGGTTTTCCAGGCTCAATTGAGTTTCCGATTTCAGTTCCAGCAAGGTGGTGGGGGTGGTCGGCAATCAAAAACAAAATTGCTACGCCAGTGCAACTGCGCGTTGGCAACTGCCTCACAACGGCAAAAAAGTACTATTGTCAGGAGTTTGAGAGTTATCTGCTTGAGACAATTGATTCAGTGAAATCTGACACGGTGGAAGTGGGGGATGTCCAAATACAGGAATTTTCCCCCCCACCCCCCTTTTTTGAAAATGCCACTAAGCTTCTGTATCTCTGACTCCCAGGTGTGGCTCACCAGTGTTACTATGGTTTTATAAAAGCTGTTCAAGGAGGATATATTCAGTGGGAGAGCCGGACCTATCCCTATCCCGGAACTCCAATTACCCAGCGCTTTTCACACAGTAAGTAGTGTTTGCTGATAACATTGTTTTGGGCTAAGTGAAGGGTGTTTATTAAAGCAGTTGCTGTACTGTATTGGTATTGCTGCTCCGCATGAATTGTAACTGCAGTGTACTGTGCTGAAGCAGAAAACCCACAGGGACTGTGCTCATTTACATGGCTTGTTTTGTCAGAATCTATTTTTAATATTGTTTTTTGGGGGATTTACCAAGATTAGAGTGAAACATGATTTTGGTGAGTACTTGAGCAGTACTCACCATATTCTCCTTCCACTTTACATCTCTTCTGTCTCCAATAGAATGGAAATCTGTAAGTAAGGAGTTCTTACTGCAATGATGTAGAGCTTTGGTGAGACCGCAGCTGGATCATTGTTTACCATTTTGGCTACCTTACCTAAGGAAAGAGGATATACTTGACTTGGAATGGGTGCAGCAAAAGTTTGCTAGACTGAATGGGCATGGCTCTTGACTAGAGCCAGGGATTTGGTTTGATTCCTTCCTCTTCACAGTATTCACAAACAGTAAAATAATGTGTACTACTGATAAATACAATTTTGTGATAGCATATTATTAACACTTCCTATTGCTGAGCCAGTTTTGAATTACCAAGCCTCAACTTTCTCTTCATGATTTTTATGCATCGGTGGTATTACCAAATATTACCTGAAAACTGAGTAGAATTATTTTTATTCGTTCGAGGGATGTGAGTGTCGCTGGCTGGCCCTACATTTATTGCCCATCCCTAATTTGGGGCAGCATGGTGGCACAGTGGTTAGCACTGCTGCCTCGCAGCGCCAGGGACCCGGGTTCAATTCCGGCCTTGGGTGACTGGGTGGAGTTTGTACATTCTTCCCGTGTCTGCGTGGATTATCTCCGGGTGCTCCGGTTTCCTCCCACAATCCAAAGATGTGCAGGTTAGCTGGATTGGCCAAGCTAAATTGCTCATTGGTGTCCAAAGAATTGCAGGTGGCGTTACGGGGATAGATTAAGAGAGAGAGAGAGGAGGGGCGGGGGGGGGGGGGGGGGGGGGGTGAAGAGGTACTCTTTCAGTGCCTCGGTCCAGACTCGATGGGCCGAATGGCCTCCTGCACTGTAAGGATTCTATGATTATTCTATGATATTTTGCCCTTGGTGGTGAGCTGTCTTCTTGAACACTGCAGTCCATGTGGTGTAGGCACATCCAGTGCTGTCACCTCATTGACCAACATAATTTCCTCCTCAGAAACACTTTATTTGTGACACGACATGGTTACTTTTAAATTTATGTTGACTGTTTCTGTGACTACTGCAGCCATTGGATGGGCAATGATACCATCATGCAAAAAGCTCAAATGTTTTCCCCCGATTATTCATGTTTGGCTGGCTAGATTGCATTTTTACACTGCACTCCTGTTTTGAGGATCAGAATAACACTAGTTTCATTTAATAGTCTACAGCTGTTATGTACAAAACTCCTAAAAGTATGGATATTAATTAACCAAATCTTTACATATTGCAGGCTAATACGTTAGCATACGCATTAAAGTATAAACTGGTCCAAATGACAAACTAGTCTATTTAATTCTTTGCCCATTTTTCATCTCACGGGCTTCAGTGATGGATACTTAGTTTCCCAAGGCAAAGTGGCAGGAGCCAGAATTTGTTCACGATCTTTTAGCTGCTGAATGTTTAGCAAATCATTTTCCATCATTTTAAGTGATTGTACATTTTTCTTTACAAGGGCAGGTGTGTTATCTCATGTAAAGACCACCAAGTAAATGAAGTCAATGCAACATTAGATCAATCCAATTTCATTGTGTAATCCTTCTTTGAGGATACAATATATTCAATATGATAAGTGTTAAATGAGGTTAGTGTTGCAGTTTAGTCTTATTGTGGTGTAGCTTTTGGCCTCTGCTGTACCCCTCATACTCTCAAACAAGACCTCCAACTGTTCATCTCTTTAATTCCAGGTGCTTGTTACTATGATGCCAATCAGTCCATGTACGTCTTTGGGGGTTGCACTCAAAGCAGTTGTAATGCAGCATTCAATGACCTTTGGCGGCTTGACCTCAACAGCAAAGAATGGATCCGACCATTGGCATCAGGTATGTGGTAGAACAAAGAGGTGAACGATGTCATGAAATCTAACTGATCGAAATAGCTGAATCTGTCTGCCTGCCCAGAGGTGTTGGTTAAAACCAGGAGATTGGATAAACTTCATTGTAATTCAGCACTGGGGTGTGTCAACCAGTGACACACAAGGAATGGTTACACAAACAAAATCTGGTTAATGGTGCTGAAATAGCAAAGCAGAAGTGTACCGAAAATGTTGCAGCAATCTTCCTCAATGGCCTAGTGGGGAATGCAATAAACTGGATCATATATTAAGCCATTAAAACATGAAGGTTCGATGTAGCTGAACATGCAGTTTGAGTGCAGCTATTTGTTTCTGCACCCCTTGAGTTGGATATTGAAAATTAGCCAGAGTTCCTGATGCTAATTATTGTTCAGCGTGACCCCAGTGAGAACAAATTGGGTCAGCCATGATGCTTTCTACAGTTGAATAGCACGCCAGCTGAGCTCAAATAGGAAGACCGAACACTTGATTTTGAGGTCCCAAAAGACTGCTGGATCCTTTGGAACCCATTCTGCAACAGGACTTGGGCGTTCAGGAAAATAAAGAATAAAATTTTCAAAACCTGAACTCCACATGTTACAAGCTCTTCTTCATTGGGACTTGAACCACATTAAAACTGAGGGGGCGGGGCAGCACGGTGGCGTAGTGGTTTGGGGCACGGTGGCACAGTGGTTAACATTGCTGCCTTACGGCACCGGGGTCCCAGGTTCGATCCCGGCTCTGGGTCACTGTCTGTGTGGAGTTTGCACATTCTTCCCGTGTTTGCGTGGGTTTCGCCCCCACAACCTAAAAGATGTGCAGGGTAGGTGGATTGGCCACGCTAAATTGCTCCTTAATTGGAAAAAATAATTGGGTACACTAAATTTATAAAAAAATACTCTTGAGGGGATCTTAGAAGGGGGTTAAGTTCAGGATACTGTACCCGGGTGTTCGCACACCTGAAGGCGGATGTGGTCATGCTCCAGGAAACACACCTGAAGGTGGCAGACCAGGTAAGATTGAGGAAGAGGTGGGTAGGCCAGGTGTTTCATTCGGGGTTGGATGCCAAAAATCGGGGGGGGGATCTTGGTTGGAAAGAGGGTGTCGTTCGAGGCGTTGAGCATTGTGACAGACAATGGTGGCAGGTACGTAATGGTAAGTGGTAAGCTGCAAGGGAAAAGGGTGGTGCTGGTCAACGTGTACGCCCCGAACTGGGACGATGCGGGTTTTATGCGGCGCATATTGGATCGGAACCCGGACTTGGAAGTGGGGGGCCTGATAATGGGGGGGACGGGACGACTTTAACACGGTGTTGGATCCGGCACTGGATCGCTCCAGGTCAAGGACGGGTAGGAGGCCGGCGGCGGCTAAAGTGCTGAGGGGGTTTATGGACCAGATGGGAGGGGTGGACCCTTGGAGATTTGCAAGGCCGGGGGCTAGGGAATTTTAATTCTTCTCTCTCGTTCATAAGGCCTATTCCCGGATCGACTTTTTTGTTATGAGCAGGGCGCTGATAGCGAGAGTAGAGGATACCGAGTACTCGGTGATAGCCATTTCGGATCACGCCCCGCATTGGGTAGACCTGGAGCTGGGGGAGGAGAGGGACCAGCGCCTGTTGTGTCGCTTGGAGGTGGGGCTGTTGGAGGACGCGGAGGTGAGCGAGCGGGTCCGAAGAAGCATAGAGAGGTACCTGGAGGCCGATGATAACGGGGAGGTCCGAGTGGGGATGGTCTGGGAGGCGCTAAAGGCGGTGGTTAGGGGAAGCTGATCTCCATTAGGGCCCACAAGGAGAGGAGAGAGCAGAGGGAGAGGCTGGTGGGGAGATGGTGAGGGTAGACAGGAGGCATGCAAAGGTGCCGGAGGAGGGACTGTTGAGGGAGAGGCGTAGCCTCCACGCCAAATTTGACCTGTTGACCACCAGGAAGGCGGAGGTGCAGTGGAGGAAGGCCCAGGGGATGATTTATGAATATGGGGAAAAGGCAAGTCGGATGCTGGCGCATCAGCTTCGGAAGCGGGACGCAGCGAGGGAGATCGGGGGAAGTTAAGGATGGGGGGGGGGGTGCGGAGTAGGGTTGGCATCAATGGGGTCTTCAGGGAGTTTTATGAGGAACTGTATCGTTCCGAGTGCCCACTGGAGGAGGGAGGGATGGGCTGCTTTCTGGACCAACTGATGTTCCCGAAAGTGGAGGAGGGACTGGTGGCGGGATTAGGGACTCTGATTGGGTTGGAGGAGCTGGCCAAAGGGATAGGAAGCATGCAGGTGGGGAAGGCACCGGGGCTGGACGGTTTCTCGGTCGAATTTTACAAAAAATATGTGGACCTGTTGGGCCCGCTGTTAGTTAGGACCTTCAATGAGGCAAGGGAGGGGGAGGCATTGCCCCCGACGATGTCCCGGGCACTGATCTCCTTGATCCTGAAGCGGGTCAAGGATCCACTGCAGTGTGGGTCTTACAGGCCGATTTCATTGTTAAATGTAGATGCCGGCGAAGGTCTTAGCCACGAGAATTGAGGATTGTGTGCCGCAGGTCATCCACAAAGACCAGACGGGTTCGTGAAGGGGAGGCAGTTGAACGCGAATGTGCGGAGGCTCCTGAACGTTATTATGATGCCGGCGAGGGAAGGGGAGGCGGAGATGGTGGCGGTGATGGACGCTGAGAAGGCCTTCGATAGGGTAGAGTGGGGGTACTTGTGGGAGGTGCTGGAGGTTCGGGTTTGGGGAGGGACTCGTCAGGTGGGTTAGGCTGTTGTACGAGGTCCCGATGGCGAGTGTGACCACGAACAAGAGGAGGCCTGAGTACTTTCGGTTGCATCGAGGGACGAGGCAGGGGTGCCCTTGTCCCCCCTGCTCTTCGCGCTGGCGATTGAACCCCTGGCTATGGCACTGAGGGAGTCAAGGAACTGGAGGGGGCTGGTGCGGGGTGGGGAGGAGCATAGAATGTCGCTCTATGTGGACGACTTGCTGCTATATGTGGCGGACCCGGTGAGGGGAATGCCGGATGTAATGAGGATCTTCAGGGAGTTCGGGGATTCCTCAGGGTACAAGCTCAACATGGGGAAGAGCGAGTTGTTTGTGGTTCACCCAGGGGACCAGGAAAGGGGGATTGGCGATCTCCCACTAAAAAGGGCGGAGAGGAGCTTCAGGTATTTGGGGGTCCAGGTGGCCAGGAGCTGGGGGCCCCTGCATAGACTTAATTTCACGAGGCTGGTGGAGCAAATGGAGGAGGAGTTTAAGAGGTGGGACGCGTTGCCCGCTGTCCCTGGCGGGTAGGGTGCAGTCAGTCAAGGTGACGGTGCTCCCAAGGTTTTTGTTCCTTTTCCAGTGCCTCCCCATTCTTATCCTGATGGCCGCCTTTAGGCGGGTCAACAGGAGCATAACGGGGTTTGTGTGGGCGCGAGGGACTCCGAGGGTGAGAAGGGTGTTCCTGGAGCGGAGAAGGAATGGGAGGGGGCTGGTGCTGCCCAACCTCTGTGGGTACTACTGGGCCGCTAATGCGGCGATGGTGCGCAAGTGGATGATGGAGGGGGAGGCATGGAAGAGGCTGGAGGTGGCGTCTTGTGAGGGTACGAGTCTGGGGGCGCTGGCAACGGTGCCGCTGCCGTTCCCTCCAATGAAGTATACCATGAGCCCGGTGGTTGTGGCTGCCCTCAAAGTTTGGGGGCAATGGAGGCGGCACAGGGGGGAAGTGGGGGCCTCGGTGTGGACCCCGATACGGGGGAACCACCGGTTTGACCCAGGGAAAATGGATGGAGGGTTTTCAGGGAGGCACAGGGCAGGGATAAGATGGTTGGGGGACCTGTTTGTGGATGGGAAGTTCGCGAGCCTACGTGAGCTGGAGGAGATGTACGGGCTCCCCCCGGGAAACGCCTTTAGGTATCTACAGGTAAGGGCGTTTGCCAGGCTGCAAGTGGTGGAATTCCCGCTGCTGCCGCCCCGTACGGTACAGGACAGGGTGCTCTAGGGGGCGTGGGTTGGCGAGGGGAAGATCTCGGCAACATACCAGGTGATGCAGGAGGAGGAGGAAGCCTCGGTGGAGGTGCTGAAAGGTAAGTGGGAGGAGGAGTTAGGGGAGGAGATCCAGGAGGGGGCTTGGGCAGATGCCCGATGGAGGGTGAACTCTTTCTCTTCGTGCGCGAGGCTCAGCCTCATACAGTTTATGGTGCTGCACAGGGCACACATGACCGGGACAAGGATGAGCCGGTTTTTTGGGGGTGAGGACAGGTGTGTTATGTGCTCAGGCAACCCAGCAATCCACACCCATATGTCTGGGCATGCCCAGCGCTGGAAGAATTTTGGAAGGGAGTAGCGCGGACGGTGTCGAGGGTGGTAGGATCCAGGGTCAAACCGGGCTGAGGGCTCGCAATATTTGGGAATGCAGAGGAGCCGGGATTGCAGGAGATGAAAGAGGCCGGTATTCTGGCCTTTGTGTCCCTGGTAGCCCGGCGAAGGATTCTTCTTCAGTGGAAAGATGCGAGGCCCCCAAGCGTGGAATCCTGGATCAGCGATATGGCAGGGTTTATTAAATTGGAGAGGTTGAAATTTGCCTTGTGGGGATCGGTGCAAGGGTTTTTCAGGTAGTGGCAACCGTTCTTTGTCTACCGTTCTGCCAGGAAGTCCATGGTCAGCAGCAGCACCAACCCTGGTGGGGGGGGGGGTTCTATTTTATTTTTGTTTGTCTATACTGGGGGATCTGAGGGGGTGTATATATTTGCTATGGGTTTCGGCGGGTGTTAATATATTATTTATGTATAGGGGGGAGGGGGCACTGGGTTGTTTTGTTTTTTATTTCATTTTATTGGGTTTCTTTTACATTTTGTTGTTGATATTTTGTGAAAACTTTAATAAAAATTATTTATAAAAACAAAAAAGAGGGCCCGCGTGTTTGCGCATTTGAGGGAACTGAAGGCGGACGTGGCAATGCTACAAGAGACACACCTAAAGGTTACAGACCAGATGAGATTGTGGAAGGGGTGGGTTAGCCAAGTGTTCCACTCAGGACTGGACTCAAAGACCAGGGGGGTAGCGCTCCTGATCAGCAAACGAGTGACATTCGAGGCAGAGAGAACCGTGTCAGACAAGGGGGGTAGGTACATAATGGTGAGTGGGAAGTTGGAGGGGATGCGAGTGGTACTTGTGAACATATATGCTCCGAATTGGGACGACGTGGAATTTATGAGGCGGGTGTTAGGTAAGATCCCAGACTTAGAGTCACATAACATGATCATGGGAGGGGACTTCAACACAGTCATTGATCCGGAATTGGACCGGGCAAAATCCAGGACAGGGAGGAAGCCAGCTACGGCAAAGGAATTGAACGGTTTTATGGAACAAATGGGGGGAGTAGACCCATGGAGGTTTGCACGGCCGAGGACGAAGGAGCTCTCCTTTTTTCCACATGTCCACAAGGTATACTCTCGCATCGACTTTTTTGTTCTGAGCAGGGCGCTAATACCGAAGGTGGTGGATACTGAGTACTCGGCAATTACAGTGTCGGATCATGCCCCGCACTGGGTGGATCTACGGGTTAGTGTGGAGAGAGGGCAATGCCCGCTGTGGAGACTGGATGTGGGGTTGCTAGCGGACGGGGCGGGTTAACAAGTCCATCCAGAACTACCTGGAAACAAATTATACGGGGTAGGTATCTGCAGCGACGGTCTGGGAAGCTTTGAAGGCAGTAGTCAGAGGGGAATTAATCTCTATACAGCCCCACAGAGAAACGGTGGAACGGGCTGAGAGGGGTAGATTAGTGGAGGAGATTCTCCAGGTGGCCAGGAGATACTCGGAGGCCCCGGACGCGGTGGGGGTGGGGGGTGAGAGGGGGGGGGGGGGGGTGGGGGGGGGGGGGGGGGTGGTGGGGGGGGGGGTGGGGGGTGGGGGGGGGGGGTGGTGGTGGGGGGGGGGGGGGTGGGGGGGGGGGTGGGGGGGGGGGGTGGGGGGGGGGTGGGGGGGGGGGGGGGGGTGGGGGGGGGGGTGGTGGGGGGGGGGGTGGGGGGGGGATGGGGGTGGGGGTGGGGGGGGATGAGGGTGGGGGGGGGATGGGGGTGGGGGGGATTGGGGGGGGGGTGGGGTGGGGGTGGGGGGAGGGTGGGGGGGGGGGGGATGGGGGTGGGGGGGGGGGATGGGGGTGGGGGGGGGGGGAGCACCGGGTCTCGCTCTACGCAGATGACCTGCTCTTGTAGATTTCGGACCCGTTGGAGGGGATGGGGGAAGTAATGCGAATCTTGGGGGAATTTGGCAATTTTTCGGGATATAAATTGAACATGGGGGGAAAAGCGCGATGTTTGCGATCCCGGCAAGAGGGCAGGAGAAGAGACTGGGAGAGTTGTCGCTTAGAATGGTAGGGAAGAGCTTTCGATATCTGGGAATCCAGGTGGCCTGGAAATGGGAGGTACTACACAAGTTAAACCTACCCCGGTTGGTAGAACAAATGGAAGGGGACTTTAAGAGATGGGACATGCTCCCGCTATCACTGGCGGGGAGGGTACAGACCGTGAAAATGACGGTCCTCCCCTCATTTCTGTTTGTCTTTCAGTGCCTCTCCATCTTCATCCCTGAGGCCTTTTTCAAGCGGGGATAGAGTAAAGGGGTGGGCCTTGGTATGGTGCTCTTTCAGAGGTATGGCAGAGGCTCGATGGGCTGAGTGGCCTTTTTCTACATGTAGGGATTCTATAAATTTAGAATACTTCTCAGTCATGCTCCAAAGATCTCAAAGATCTTGACACAGGAGTACATGTTCAATTCAGGTCAGCAACCTCTTCAACTTTCAAAAGCCCAATACTTGAACAAAGATTACTGAATAGCTACTGAATGAACTTTTCATGGACGACTGCACTCTCTTAGCACATACACTGGAGAACATTTAGCCTGCTGTTTGCTGATCACTTTGACCTAGCCTCAGAACACTTTGACTTGACAATAAGTCTGAAGAAGTCCGAGATCTTGTATCCGCTGCCCCTGGCCACGTATTCCAAGACAGATATTTTGCTATCTTGTGTAGGGAACTTGATGCTTGGTGATCAGTTTCAGTTTACATGCAGTCGAAGTATGTCAACCCAATATGGTTTTATGCTGAATTATGGGGCACAAGCTCATCAAATGATTTGGTCTTAGCATCACACTCAAACTTGCTAAGGGACAAAAAACATATGATCATATGGCAGTGAGGGAAGATGTCAGGTTGAACAATTACTGGTACGGGACTATCCAAATCCCTAGCAATTCAAATTCTCAGTTCCATTCTTGAAATTCAAAATACTTTTGTGCAAAGAAAAACAAATATGAAAACGTTCTGCCTTGTGCTTCAAATTAGTGCAGTTTAACTTGTGATGTTTAGGGAAAGTAACTTTATTTCACACAATGTGTAACCATGTTTGATTTTGTAAGTTTAGAATTAAGTTCTGTAATTAGCTTTTGTAACTGCAGTTCTTTTAAATTTTACTATCTGTTATTTGAATACAAGTAGTTTATCTAGATTTTGTGTAACTTCTGTAACTTTGCAAGTTTGGATAGCTATTCTGTAAGTTTAATTGACTTATACCAAGCACTGACAAATACAACAAAAACATACTATAACAAAGCCGTTGTCTCAGCAAAAACACATTAATAAGTTCCTGTTTTACTGAAGTCCTATAGATCAATTAGACATGCAATGAATCCATGTCCCGTGACATCGCATCTCAGGTAAAAGCTGACATGAAAACTATTCTCACTTATATTCTATATATAATGCTATATATTTCATATTAGTATTCTGTAAACTTCTTCATTAGTTTTAAGGCTCAAAGCAACTTTACCACTATCTTTTGTTTTAAAAGTAAAGTTACTCATTCCAAGTAACCAGAGAGAAGTAACAGCAACCTTCAAATAACATGTCCAAAACAGTCACTTATAGAGGTCTGATTTAATACAATCAAATGAGGTTTTGAGACATTGAGCTCAAGGTATCAAATCATGGGGGTATGACAGCATACTGCCCCCATCTTGAACAAATGGGCAAGGAAGATATCAAAACATTCTTTTATCTTAGCAAGAGTAACAGAAACAAACTTTATTGAGAGGAATGGCCCCAGAGGGTCAGTCAGGGGACTTTTGGGAAATGATATTAATAGATGGACATCACCCTCGAGAAACCAATTAGAAGAATTAGCTCCGCTTCATTTAGGCCAATTAGAATGCAATAACATTATTGATCACGCTGTGAGTTGTGGCTTGGAATGAGTTAATAAGCAAAAACTTTCACTGAGCAAGTTGCGCAGCAAGTGACTGCTGTTCGGAGGGAAACCGAAGATAGGGAAAGAAAACTGGGATCAAGTTGCAACCTGCGCCCAAGGCTAAATTAGAAAGCAAGTGCCGTAGTATGCTAGTCAAGTCCCGCAATGTTTTTAACAGCCATCTACACAGATTTACTGAATTACTTCACCAAGCTGTCTCCTGTTGCCTAAATGGTTAACGTCTCATAGAGTAGAATACGTACAGGGAAGAAGGAAGCCATTCAGCCCATCGAGTCTGCACCGACCCTCTGAAAGAGCAATCCACCAGACCCAATCCTCCACACTATCCCCTGTAACCCCACCTTGGGGCAATTTAGAATGGCCAATCCACCTATCCAGCACATCTTTGGACTGTGGGAGGACCCGGAGGAAACCCATGCAGACATGGGAAGAACGTGCAAACTTCACACAGACAAACCCCAACACCAAGATTCATGCAAATATTACATAACTCGGTGCTGAGAGTTGGCGGGTAGGATCAAGGAAAACCCCAAGGCCTTTTACACATATGTGAGAAATATGAGAATGACTAGAGCGAGGGTAGGTCCGATCAAGGACAGTAGCGGGAGATTGTGTATTGAGTCTGAAGAGATAGGAGAGGTCTTGAACGAGTACTTTTCTTCTGTATTTACAAATGAGAGGGGCGATATTGTTGGAGAGGACAGTGTGAAACAGATTGGTAAGCTCGAGGAAATACTTGTTAGGAAGGAAGATGTGTTGGGCATTTTGAAAAACTTGAGGATAGACAAGTGCCCCGGGCCTGACGGCATATATCCAAGGATTCTATGGGAAGCAAGAGATGAAATTGCAGAGCCGTTGGCAATGATCTTTTCGTCCTCACTGTCAACAGGGGTGGTACCAGGGGATTGGAGAGTGGCGAATGTAGTGCCCCTGTTCAAAAAAGGGTCTAGGGATAACCCTGGGAATTACAGGCCAGTTAGTCTTACTTTGGTGGTAGGCAAAGTAATGGAAAGGGTACTGAAGGATAGGATTTCTGAGCATCTGGAAAGACACTGCTTGATTAGGGATAGTCAGCACGGATTTGTGAGGGGTAGGTCTTGCCTTACAAATCTTATTGAATTCTTTGAGGAGGTGACCAAGCATGTGGCTGAAGGTAAAGCAGTGGATGTAGTGTACATGGATTTTAGTAAGGCATTTGATAAGGTTCCCCATGGTAGGCTTATGCAGAAAGTAAGGAGGCATGGGATAGTGGGAAATTTGGCCAGTTGGATAACGAACTGGCTAACCGATAGAAGTCAGAGAGTGGTGGTGGATGGCAAATATTCAGCCTGGATCCCAGTTACCAGTGGCGTACCGCAGGGATCAGTTCTGGGTCCTCTGCTGTTTGTGATTTTCATTAATGACTTGGATGAGGGAGTTGAAGGGTGGGTCAGTAAATTTGCAGACGATACGAAGATTGGTGGAGTTGTGGATAGTAAGGAGGGCTGTTGTCGGCTGCAAAGAGACATAGATAGGATGCAGAGCTGGGCTGAGAAGTGGCAGATGGAGTTTAACCCTGAAAAGTGTGAGGTTGTCCATTTTGGAAGGACAAATATGAATGCGGAATATAGGGTTAACGGTAGAGTTCTTGGCAATGTGGAGGAGCAGAGAGATCTTGGGGTCTATGTTCATACATCTTTGAAAGTTGCCACTCAAGTGGATAGAGCTGTGAAGAAGGCCTATGGTGTGCTCGCGTTCATTAACACAGGGATTGAATTTAAGAGCCGTGAGGTGATGATGCAGCTGTACAAAACTTTGGTAAGGCCACATTTGGAGTATTGTGTACAGTTTTGGTCGCCTCATTTTAGGAAGGATGTGGAAGCTTTGGAAAAGGTGCAAAGAAGATTTACCAGGATGTTGCCTGGAATGGAGAGTAGGTCTTACGAGGAAAGGTTGAGGGTGCTAGGCCTTTTCTCATTAGAACGGAGAAGGATGAGGGGTGACTTGATAGAGGTTTATAAGATGATCAGGGGAATAGATAGAGTAGACAGTCAGAGACTTTTTCCCCGGGTGGAACAAACCATTACAAGGGGACATAAATTTAAGGTGAAAGGTGGAAGATATAGGAGGGATATCAGAGGTAGGTTCTTTACCCAGAGAGTAGTGGGGGCATGGAATGCACTGCCTGTGGAAGTAGTTGAGTCGGAAACATTAAGGACCTTCAAGCAGCTATTGGATAGGTACATGGATTACGGTAAAATGATATAGTGTAGATTTATTTGTTCTCCAGGGCAGCACGGTAGCATTGTGGATAGCACAATTGCTTCACAGCTCCAGGGTCCCAGGTTCGATTCCGGCTTGGGTCACTGTCTGTGCGGAGTCTGCACGTCCTCCCCGTGTCTGCGTGGGTTTCCTCCGGGTGCTCCGGTTTCCTCCCACAGTCCAAAGATGTGCAGGGTAGGTGGATTGGCCATGATAAATTGCCCTTAGTGTCCAAAATTGCCCTTGGTGTTGGGTGGAGGTGTTGAGTTTGGGTGGGGTGCTCTTTCCAAGAGCCGGCGCAGACTCAGGGGGTCGAATGGCCTCCTTCTGCACTGTAAATTCAATGATAATCTATGATTAATCTAGGACAAAGGTTCGGCACAACATCGTGGGCCGAAGGGCCTGTTCTGTGCTGTATTTTCTATGTTCTATGTTCTATGAGAGTATGTTCAGAGCTCAGTTATGCTGGATAGGTCCTGTGGCACATACACATCCCACAAACCAAAGGGAATACTTGACAGCCAGCTCAGCATGGGAACCCGCAACTTAAATATAAAGACAATTTTAAAGCCAATCTCAGGGTTTATGAGCTGCATCTCATTACATGGAAAAAACAACGCTGGACAATCCCAAGTGGAGAGGTTCTTCGTCGTTAAGTGGTTTTGACATTTGAAAAGAACAGAATGAAGTGTCAAGCAAGCATGGCACAAACCTTCCATCCATCCCTCCAACACCGACTTCATATGCAGTGTTTTTTGAGAGAGAGCTGACTGCTGGTGATTTAACCTGAGAGTTTGATTTGATTCATTGTCACGTGTACCGAGGTACAGTGAAAAGTATTGTTCTGCGTACAGTCGAGATAGATTGTTCCATACATGAAAAAAATATAGGACATACATAAATTCACAATGTAAATACATAGACACAGGCATCGGGTGAAGCAGTGTAGGACTACTCAGTGGACAAGATGTCTGAAGAGATCTGTTCAGTTCATAAAAGGGTCATTCAGGAATCTGGTAACAGTGGGGAAGAAGCTGTTTTTGAACCTGTTAGTGAGTGTTCTCAGACTTTTGTATCTCCTACCTATGGAAGAGAGAATAACCCAGTTGGGCGGGGTCCTTGATTATGCTGCCCGCTTTCCCAAGGCAGCGGGAGGTGTAACAGAGTCAATGGGGTTACCACACCTCAGGTGAGGGATAAGGTTGTGAAAGCAGAGCCTTCATGATTAACCTCAGCCGATACAGGAATTGCACCCATGCTGTTGGCACCGCTCCGCATCACAAACCAGCCGTCCAGTCAACTGAGCTAACTGACATCCAACGTGGGGTTCGAAAAGATGACACCAACCCGGACAATAAACTGGTCTTTTTTAAAATTTTAACTTGCATCCATTTAAGCAAGGGGAGAATCCATCATTGCGGATTGCATTATGTTAGCATATCGTAATTATTTCATTTTAGTTTTTTGTGCAAAGTTTTAAAAAAATCTTCTGCATTTGGTACAATTTTAAAATTACCTGGAACCCTTTCGGGGAACTCGCAGAATCCTTGGGTTTCGGAGAGAACCCTGGTTAAAATGCACTGGTCTATATTAATTACTTAGCTGAGGAGACAGAGTTGCATAGAACCATAGGAATGATACAACATAGAAGGGGGCCATTCAGCCCATCTTGTCCATGCTGACCAAATTTACATGTACCTAGGTTTGCAAACAATACAAAGTTTGGGGAAAGTAAGCTGCGAGGAGGATACAAAGTGGCTGTAAAGGGATATAGACAGGTTACGTGAGTGGGCATGAATAAGACCGATAGAAAATAATGTGGAATAATATGAAAAATACAGCAAGCAATTAAAAAAGCAAATTGTATTTTAGTTTCTTACAAAAAATGAAATACAAGAAAGAGTCTTACTGCAATTATAAAGGGCCTTGGTAAAGCCACAGCTGGAATAGTGTACAGCTTTTGGTCTCTTTTTACCTAAGAAAAGTTATATTGTCTCATAGGGAATGCAACAAAGATTCACTAGACTAATTCCCAGGACTCTTCCTACTTATCTAACAAGGAGTTATTCAATAGATCCGACCTATATTTATACCATTCTAAATTGCCCCTTAGTGCCCAAAGATGAGGAGGTTAGGTGCGATTACGAGGATTGGGTGGGGTGCTCTTTCAGAGGGTTTATTCAGATCTGATGGGCCAAATGGCTTCCTCTGCCCTGTAGGAATCTTATGCATTTTATTCTGTGGTTTAGTGGATCAGACGGTTTTTCATGATCGTTACTGATACCAGCCCTTTATTCCAGATTAATTAATTGCATATCATTTCCCACAGCTTCCGTGGTAGAATTTGAATCATTGTCTCCGGAGATTTAGTCCAGGCGTCTAGATCACTGGCCCAGTAACATCACAATGCTGATGTCCCTTTCATAACTCTGCATTGACTCTGTCCACTCATATGATTTCCTAAGTGCATTTACCATGTGCTAATAATAGATTGTAACATTTTCCTTATTTCTGGTATCAGGCTAATTGTCCTTGAGTTCTGTTTTCTCTCTCCTTGCTTGTATATTTGGGTTACATTTATGCTGTCACATTGTGTTTTTCACTGCATTAACCTGGGTCTTTAGTACTTTCTCATATTTTATTCTGCATTGTAGTTTGCACTGTGTGGTATGGATTCTATTTTGCATTTGATTTTGCGCTGTATTTTTGCTATCTCGTACTGGACTTCACACTGCTTTGTTATATATTGCGGTAGATTGAAATTTTATGTTGTGCTGTTTACTCTGCACTGCTTTGGATTTTTACGCCAAGTTATGCTTGGCTGTATGTTTCATTTAACATACAAGTGGGGGGGGGGGGGTCAGAATTTTGACCCAGCGATAGTGAATAAATGGCAATTCTAGTTCCAAGTCAGGATGATATGTGATTTGGAGGGGGAGCTTGCAAGTGGCGGTGTTTCCATGTCCTTGCTGTCCTGGGTAGTCAAGATTGCGGATTTTGAGGGTGCTGTCAAAAATGTTCACGAGTACTCAGTTTGATTAAGAATTTTTCTCATTAGGTAATATCTTGCGTTGTTTGTATGGAAATTGGGCTTGCTGGTATGTTAATGTAGGCTGGTTTGAAATCCGAACGAGGTGACTCCCTGACCTGACTCTGAACTCTGTTGGAGGATCACTGGATTTGCTCAACGTCATTACTAAAATGCATGAGGGAGTGTTAGAAGAAATTAAATTACAATTGTATGCTTAGCCCATAAAGGAGTGTTAAGTGCTAGTTTCGGTGGGGGTTCTCACATTTACCTCTAGGGGATTGAAGATGTCATGCTTTGTGACACTGTCCTTGAACAGCCTAGCTCTAATATTAAGGTTATGTCCCGGTGTTTTGGATTCTCCCTAGAGAACATCATTTCTCATCTATCCTATCAAATCCTTTGATCGTCTAAAACACTTTAATTAGATCACCAAAATCTTCTCTGCTCAAGAGAATATGGGCCTAGTCTATAAATCTTATTATTTAACCCTTTTAGTGCTGGCATCATTCTGGTTAATCTATGCTGCAACCTTTCCAAGGCCAGTTTACCTTTCCGGAGGTGCGGTGGGCCGAACTCAATGCAATACTGCAGATGAAGTTCAACCAGAGCTCGGTATAGCTGCGAAGAGGATAATTTGGGCAACTTTAAATATTAGATATTACACTCCAAGCAGTTTTTAAAAACTCTAGTTCCATTATTTACGAGAGAAGTTAAAATCTTCAGTCTGACTCTGAGAGACAAGCTGCCAATTTGTAAAAAGACACCACGTGGACAATCTGTTATTTGGGGCCAGTTTGCAGGCAGGAAACTCTGCTGGTGTTAAAACCCGTCTGTATAACAATGTGGGACTCTGGCTCCAGGGTGTCTGCTGATAATGATAGTGAGGGGTGATGGATAGCATCACCAGAGGAGCCATTAAAAAGCAGGGAGGAAGGTGATTAATAGCTACACCCCAGATATTGGACCACCGATATCACTTTTTAAAAAATATATAAATTACCCAATTCATTCATTCTTTCCAATTAAGAGGCAATTTAGCATGGCCAATCCATCTACCCGCACATCTTTGGGTTGTGGGGATGAGACCCACGCAGACACTGGGAGAATGTGTGAAGTCCACACGGACATTGACCCATGCCCGGAACGAATCTGGGTCCTTGGTGCCGTGAGGCAGCAGTGCTAACCACTGTGCCACCATGACACCCCCAATATCACTAATTGCAAGACTACATACGTACCGTTGTAATCATTGGATAGTTTAATTAAGCATGTAGACCTTTGATGTGCTTGATTATTTATTCTCATACACGATGCATGATGTAGCCTTAATTGATAGTCATGATTGGACATAGATAACTAGTACAAATGATTGGTATATGCTAATTTCTTGTAACCAAACCTCAGGTATATCTGTCTGTACCATTCTTGAATCTGTGCTCTCTGGCGTCCCAATTTGGAATGCCAATAGCCCCTGCTATGGCTTGTAATAAAGGACTAATCTTTGTAACTCCTAAGAGTCTTCGTCTGGACTCTCATGAGTGTGAGGGTGAAGTACATGACAGTCGCATAGCTGTACAAATTTCCTTACTACACTCTGTAACAGAAGTTCCATCCATTGTAATCCAGTCCTTTTGAGATAAAGGCCAACATTGCATTCACTGTTTAAATTATTTTTCATTTCTATCCGCTGTGTCTTTATTTTTGCACTTGGGACATTAAACCTCTGTGCTTGTCCTCACTTCCTAGTTTCTCACCATTTAGAAAACAGCCTGATCTATCATTTAAATGGTGGTTGATCTGAAACTTTCCCACATTGAAAACCATCTGCCATGGTTTTGTCTACTTTTCAGTGAGCTACATTTTTCAGCCGGAATCGCATGATAACAATCAGAAGTAGCATTTGGCTGATATCCTCCACAATTATTGTGATCTTAACCTCAGCTTATTTAGCACAGACTAAAATCGAATCTGTGACGCACTCTTTCTTTGATGACTAAAAATAACACTCCGTTGAAGAGCTGAATCTTGATCTTCTCATTTTGATTTTTCTTTGTTTCCTCTAACTTTCTTGGGGTCGTTCAGAACTTATATTTTTACTCCCAGTGAGTAGGCTTTTTGTCATCCCTGATAAATTGTGATGTTTTGTCACAGCAGTGTGAGTTTCCTCGACCCACAAAGACTGGAAGCCATTTTTTGGGCATCTTTTTGCTTGCCCAAGCAGAGTTCTCCCCGTGTCTGCGTATGTTTCGTCCGTGTGCTCCGGTTTCCCCCCACAAGTCCCGAAAGACATGTTCGTTAGGTGAATTGGACATTCTGAATTCTCCCTCAGTGTACCCGAACAGGTGCCGGAGTGTGGCGACTGGGGGCTTTTCACAGTAACTTCATTGCAGTGTTAATGTAAGCCTACTTGTGACAATAATAAAGATTACGGTGCTGACAAATCAGGTGTGGAGCTTTTGCATGTGGTCTGCCTGATTTCACCCCCTGCAAGCATCCCACATCGGAGGAGAGACCGACAGATACAAATTCACTTCCTTTTAAAAGAACATTGCACTCTGAAATCAGCTGAACGGGAACTGCCTTGTTCGCGACCGCTCACCGCATCGGCGCAACCTGAAGTCTGCTTCTCGGAAGATAGGTTTCTCATCAATGTATGAGGACATCTTGCTGTAGACTTCAGCCAGGAAGTGACAATGTTAGTAATGTTATTGGAAATATCCTCTCTCTGTGATCATAAGATGCCAGCCTTCAATCCATTTGGTACTGAAAAGAGAGATCCATAAAATGTTTGTCTTGACCCTTGCTTTATCCCAATTTGCAGCAAAAAAGCAGGAATGGGGTTATAGCACAATTCATTCAGCATAAGAACATCAAATAAATGTTCACCAGAAATTGGCATGGATGATTATTGGGAACCATGAATATTCTTTATGAAAAAGTGCTTCTACTCAGCCTCCACAATTCTTTAACATCACTTTATTTGAAACACTTACACTTAATGTGTATGTAAAAATGTAAAGCTCCCTTTACAGGCAGTTGTGTCTTGCAGCCAAAGGTTTACAGACGGTCTTGTATGTATTTCTAATATGCTAATGTAAATCTGTTGGTAAATTCCTGTTGCCCTGAAAACATCAGTTAGTTGTGTGAATTGAGGCGGTCGGACATTACTGCAACTCATTTCAAAGAAAATTTACATACCGGAACTTCCTCGTCAAAATTCCTCTTTATCATACTGCTTCTATACAACTATGTTCACTGCTGACTCTTTTCTGGAAATGTCACGCATTGAATATGATGGAAATAACACTACATATTTTTAATAAAACAGAAAATACTGTAAAAATGCAGGTCTGGCAGCATCTGTGGAAAGAGAAACCGTTAACATTTCGAGTCTGGATGACTCTTCAGAGCTAAAGAGAGGGAGAAATGTCTTTTAGTCTGTCTGTTTTCATAATGAGGGCTGTGACATAGCTTAAGAAGGCACAGGACATCCCCCCCCCCGGTCTGTATGGGTCCGTCTCTTCCCCCCACCCCACCCTCCATCCCAAAGATATGCAGGGTAGGTGGATTGGCTATGCTAGATTGCTCCTTAATTGGGAAAAAATAATTAAGTACCCTAATTTTTTTTTAAAAGGCCAGGATAGTAAGTAGTTTTTCAATCCAATTTTGAATTGTCGACAGCTTTACTAGATTATTTGTTCACGATCAATATAATATACGTTTCTTATAATCTATATTTCCTCCAATATGGAGTAGCCCATGCTAGTTCACAATAGGACATGTTTAATCTCCAGGCTTGTGCTGACAAATGGAAGGTAACATTTGTGCCACATGAATACTAGACTTTAACAACAAGATAAAATCGACCTTCTTCCCTCTTTCGTTCAAAGGTATCATCGTTGAAGTGCCCACCAATATGTTGGTGGGTTGAGGTGTTGCAAAAGAAATTTTGATAAGTTAACTATAGATAATAAATATAGCGTTTGAGCATCGATCAAGCTGATAGTTCTGTCTTGGATGGTGTTGAACTTCATGTGCATTGTTCCAGTTGCACCCATCCATACCTTGTACTTTTGAGGTCAGGTGGTGAGCCATTGATCAGAAGCTTAACTGGACCATTCATATCTTCACCATTTCCACAAGAGCAGGGACACAGCATGTTGCATTATATAAATTGGTTCACCACCTGAAAATGGGTAAGAGATTCATGATCATGGGAGCACCATGACTTTCAAAGTCGCTCAGCATTCTGACTTGAACATATATCATTCAGGGGCTGCAAGGTGGCAAGCACTGCTGCCTCACAGCGCCAGGGAACCGGGTTCAATTCCGGCTTTGGGAGACCGGACGGAGTTTGCACGTTCTCCCGTGTCATGGGGTTCCTCTAGATGCTCCGATTTCCTTCCACAGTCCAAAGATGTGTAGTTTGATTGGCCATGATAAATTGCCCCGTCATGTTCCAATATGTGTAGTTTGGGTGGGGCTACAGGATTGTGGGGGAGTGGGCCTCGATAGGGTGCTCTTTGAGAGGGTTGATGCAGTCTCGATGGGCCGAATGACCTCCTTCTGAACTGTAGGAATTCTATTCCTTCCTATTGTAGATCAATATCCTGAAATTGCTCAGCAGCAACATGGATCACTCCAAAGACTGCAGCAGTTCAATCCCACTATTCTTCTCAGGGCTGCTTGAACTGGGCCCAAAATATGGCATTATCTGCGATGTTCCCTCTAATTTCTGTTTGCTGTGCACAGCCAACTTGTAGCACTGCACTGCCCAGAGGGAACATTGCTTGCCAATGTCATTGCATCCTGGGGATGAACAAAAAATATATTTAGAGTTAAACCATTTCAAAAGTACTGCTGCATGGGCTGTTTAGCACAGGGCTAAATCGCTGGCTTTGAAAGCAGGCCAGCAGCACGGTTCAATTCCCGTAACAGCCTCCCCGAACAGGCGCTGGAATGTGGCGACTAGGGGCTTTTCACAGTAACTTCATTTGAAGCCTACTTGTCACAAGTGATTTTCATTTCATTTCATGTAGAATAGAAACAAATCTTTTTTTAAATGATTTTCTTTACACGTGTTGATTTGTTTCCCCTTTTCCTGTCCAGACCACTTCTATCGTAGTTCACTTCTTACTGGATCTGGATCACACAGGTCACTTCATGTACCTCACTCAGATGGATATCCTTTCAAAATCAGTCTAGACAATGAGTGTGGGCAGGTTATTTTGTAATAGAGAGTATGGTAGCGTAGTCTGATCCTGTACTTATTCAACACTTGCACACACAAGCTTCCAGAAGGACTCACTGAGCAGCGATCAGGGATCTTGGCTGATATTTTTGTTTTATTTTTATCCTTGCCTTCTCTTCCCAGGAGTTCGTTGGTGCTCAGGATTGTAGAACCCGCCTCCTTGCCCTGGAATTAACAATTTTAGCACAGGACAGACATTGAACCAGAATGTCACAGCACATTGGATAGCATTTCTTACGCTTACTCTGATGTTTTACACAACTTAATTTTTTCCCTTCCCTATTTCTCATAGGTTCCTATCCTTCTCCAAAGGCTGGAGCCACATTAGTTGTGTACAAGGACCTTCTGGTATTGTTTGGAGGCTGGACCAGGCCAAGCCCCTACCCACTGCATCAACCCGAGAGGTTTTTTGATGAAATACATACCTACTCGCCCTCCAAAAACTGGTAAAGATCTCATTATTGTTTAATGTGCTACTATATTTGTGATATATCTTAAAGCTTGAACTTAATGAAAGAGCTGTGTTAAACATTTATTTTGGGCGGCGCTGGAACAGGAGTAGGCCATTCAGCCCCTTGAACCTATCCCACCATTTAATGAGATCACGAATGATCAGTGTCCTAACTTTATTTACCTGACTTTGGCCCATTTCCCATAATATCTTTGCTTAACAAAAATCTATCTATCTCAGATTTAAAATTAACAACTGTTCTTGCTTCAAATGCGATTTGTGGGCGAGTGTTCCCAACCTCTACCACCCTTTGAGGGAGGAAGGTCTTCCTAAAATCTCTTCTGAACGGTCTGGCCCTAATTTTTAGATTCTGCCCTCTAGTTTTGGAATCTCCAACCAGTGGTTTATCTTTATCTGCCCTGTCTTTCCCTGTGAATATTTTTTTTAAATTTTTTTCCGAGTACCCAATTCATTTTTTCCAATTAAGGGGCAATTTAGTGTGGCCAATTCACCTACCCTGCACATCTTTTGGGTTGTGGGGGCGAAACCCACGCAAACACTGGGAGAATGCACAAACACCACACGGACAGTGACCCAGAGCCGGGGTCGAACCTGGGACCTCGGCGCGTGAGGCTGCACTGCGCCACCGTGCTGCCCCCCATGAATATCTTGATTGCCCCGATCAGATCACCCCATAACCTTTTAAATTCTAGCAAAAACAGGTCTAATTTGAGTGACCTCTCCCTGTAACTTAATCCCTCCAGTCCAGGTATCATTTTTAAAAACCTTGTGACATTTTATTCTTGCAGCAGACCAGTGTGAGTAGTAGATGCCCAGTATATCTCGCCAGCTAAGTGCTGCATCTTCAGGCTTGCTGAGATGGGTTAGTTCTGGGTCCTAGTCCAGGAAGCTCAGCCACCTTGCTGTTCCTCATTAACTGTCCACTTTTCATGTGTCAGGCTGAGTGCACCTAGAAACATAGAAAATAAGAGTAAGAGGATAGAAAATAGGAGTAAGAGGAAACCATTCGGCACTTGGAGCCTGCTCCGCAATTCAATATCTTTTTAATAATCTTTATTATTATTATTGCCACAAGTAGGCTTACATTAACACCGCAATGAAGTTACTGTGAAAATCCCTAGTCGTCACATGTTCTGGTATACAGAGGGAGAATTCAGAATGTCCAATTCACCTAACAAGCATGTCTTCCGGGACTTGTGGGAGGAAAACGGAGCACCCGGAAGAAACCCATACAGACACGGAGAAAATGTGCAGGATCGCTCAGGCAGTGACCCAAGCCAGTTATCGAACCTGGGACCCTGGTGCTGTGAAGCAACAGTGCTAACCATTGTGATACCGCGTCACCCAAGCTGCCGTGCTGCCCATGATGATCATGGCTGATCATCCAACTCAGTAACCTATCCCTGCTTTCCCCCATATCCCCAAGAGCTATATCTAACCCCTTGAAAACATACAATGTTTTGGCTTAATTGCTTCCAGTGGTAGCGAATTCCACAGTACTACTTTTTAGGTGAAGAAATTTCTCCTCGTCTCAGTCCTAAAAGGTTTACCCTGTATTCCTAGACTATGACCCCTGATTCTGTACACCCCATAATCGAGAACATCCTTCTTGCATCTACCCAGTCTAGTCCTGTTAGAATTTTATAGGTTTCTATGAGATCCCCCCCCCTCACTCCCATCGAATATAATCCTAACCAATTCAATGTCTTCTCAGACATCAGTCCCATCATCAGTGGTAAATATTCCCTGCACTCCCTCTATAGTAAGAATACCTTTCCTCAGATAAGGATTCCAACACTGCACACACTATTCCAAGTGTAGCTTCACCAAGGCCTGTATAATTGCAGCAAGGTTCCTGTACTCAAATCCTCTCACTATGAAGGCCAACATACCATTTGCCTTCTTTACTGCCGGCATGCACTTTCATGCTTACCTTTAGCGACTAGTGTACGAGGACACCCAGGTCTCGTTGCACATTCTCCTCTTTTAATTTATAGCCATTCAGATAATCTGTCTTCCTGTTTTTGCTACCATAGTGGATAACCTCATATTTATCCACATTATACTGCATTTGCCCACTCACTCCGCTTGGCCAAATCACACTGAAGCATCTCTGCATCTTCCTTACAGCTGACCCTCCCACCCAGTTTTGTGCCCTCTGCAAATTTGGAGATATTACATTTAGTTTCTTCATCTAAATCATTAACATATATTGTGAACAGCTGGAGTCCTAGCACCGATCCCTGCGGTACCCCACTAGTCATTGCTTACCATTTGGAAAATTACCTGCTTATTCCTGCTCTTGTTTCCTGTCTGCCAGCCAGTTTTCTGTCCATCTCAATACACTACCCCCACAGTGGGACTTTGTTAAAAGCCTTCTGACAGTCCAAATACTCCTCATCCACTGGCTCCCCCTCACCAACTCTGCTAGTTACATCCTCAAAGAATTCCACTAGATTTGTCAAGTATGATTTCCCTTTTGTAAATCCATGCTGACCCCGTCTGATTCTACCATTGTTTTGCTGTAAAAAAAGTCCTCTGCTGTAAAACCTTTGATAATGGTCTCTAGAATTTTCACTACTACTGACATCAGGTTGACAGGTCTATAATTCCGTGTTTTCTCGTTAATAATAATAGTAATAATAATAATCTTTATTGTCGCAAGTAGGCTTACAGCAACACTGCAATGAAGTTACTGTGAAAAGCCCCTAATCGCCACATTCCGCCGCCTGTTCGGGTATCCAGAGGGAGAATTAGACCATAAGACCATAAGACATAGGAGCGGAAGTAAGGCCATTCGGCCCATCGAGTCCACTCCACCATTCAATCATGGCTGATTTCAACTCCATTTACCCGCTCTCTCCATAGCCCTCAATTTCTCGAGAAATCAAGAATTTATCAACTTCTGTCTTTAAGACACTCAACGTCCCGGCCTCCACAGCCCTCTGTGGCAATGAATTCCACAGACTCACCACTCTCTAGCTGAAGAAATTTCTCCTCATCTCTGTTCTAAAGTGACTCCCTTTTATTCTAAGGCTGTGCCCCCGGGTTCTAGTCTCCCCTGCTAATGGAAACAACTTCCCTACGTCCACCCTATCTAAGCCATTCATTATCTTGTAAGTTTCTATTAGATCTCCCCTCAATCTCCTAAACTCCAATGAATATAATCCCAGGATCCTCAGACGTTCATCGTATGTTAGGCCTACCATTCCTGGGATCATCCGTGTGAATCTCCGCTGGACCCGCTCCAGTGCCAGTATGTCCTTCCTGAGGTGTGGGGCCCAAAATTGCTCACAGTATTCTAAATGGGGCCTAACTAATGCTGTAGAAAGCTTCAGAAGTACATCCCTGCTTTTATATTCCAAGCCTCTTGAGATAAATGACAACATTGCATTTGCTTTCTTAATTACAGACTCAACCTGCAAGTTTACCTTTAGAGAATCCTGGACTAGGACTCCCAAGTCCCTTTGCACTTCAGCATTATGAATTTTGTCACCGTTTAGAAAATAGTCCATGCCTCTATTCTTTTTTCCAAAGTGCAAGACCTCGCACTTGCCCACGTTGAATTTCATCAGCCATTTCTTGGACCACTCTCCTAAACTGTCTAAATCTTTCTGCAGCCTCCCCACCTCCTCCATACTACCTGCCCCTCCACCTATCTTTGTATCATCGGGAAACTTAGCCAGAATGCTCCCAGTCCCGTCATCTAGATCGTTAATATATAAAGAGAACAGCTGTGGCCCCAACACTGAACCCTGCGGGACACCACTCGTCACCGGTTGCCATTCCGAAAAAGAACCTTTTATCCCAACTCTCTGCCTTCTGCCTGACAGCCAATCGTCAATCCATGTTAGTGCCTTGCCTCGAATACCATGGGCCCTTATTTTACTCAGCAGTCTCCCGTGAGGCACCTTATCAAAGGCCTTTTGGAAGTCAAGATAGATAACATCCATTGGCTCTCCTTGGTCTAACCTATTTGTTATCTCTTCAAAGAACTCTAACAGGTTTGTCAGGCGCGACCTCCCCTTACTAAATCCATGCTGACTTGTCCTAATCCGACCCTGCACTTCCAAGAATTTAGAAATCTCATCCTTAACAATGGATTCTAGAATCTTGCCAACAACCAAGGTTAGGCTAATTGGCCTATAATTTTCCATCTTTTTCCTTGTTCCCTTCTTGAACAGGGGGGTTACAACAGCGATTTTCCAATCCTCTGGGACTTTCCCTGACTCCAGTGACTTTTGAAAGATCATAACTAACGCCTCCACTATTTCTTCAGCTACCTCCTTTAGAACTCTAGGATGTAGCCCATCTGGGCCTGGAGATTTATCAATTTTTAGACCTCTTAGTTTCTCTAGCACTTTCTCCTTTGTGATGGCTACCATATTCAACTCTGCCCCCTGACTCTCCTGAATTGTTGGGATATTACTCATGTCTTCTACTGTGAAGACTGACGCAAAGTACTTATTTAGTTCCTCAGCTATTTCCTTGTCTCCCATCACTAGATTACCAGCGTCATTTTGGAACGGCCCAATGTCTACTTTTGCCTCCCGTTTGTTTTTAATGAATTTAAATAAACTTTTACTATCATTCCTAATGTTACTGGCTAGCCTACCTTCATATTTGATCCTCTCTTTCCTTATTTCTCTCTTTATTATCCTCTGTTTGTTTTTGTAGCCTTCCCAATCTTCTGACTTCCCACTACTCTTTGCCACATTATAGGCTTTCTCTTTTGCTTTGATGCATTCCCTAACTTCCTTTGTCAGCCATGGCTGCCTAATCCCCCCTCTGATAACCTTTCTTTTCTTTGGGATGAACCTCTGTACTGTGTCCTCAATTACTCCCAGAAACTCCTGCCATTGCTGTTCTACTGTCTTTCCCACTAGGCTCTGCTCCCAGTCGATTTTCGTCAGTTCCTCCCTCATGCCCCTGTAGTTACCTTTATTTAACTGTAACACCTTTACATCTGATTCTACCTTCTTTCTTTCAAATTGGAGATTGAATTCTACCATATTATGATCACTGCCTCCTAAGTGTTCCCTTACTTTAAGATCTTTAATCAAGTCTGGCTCATTATATAACACTAAGTCCAGAATGACCTGTTCCCTCGTGGGCTCCATCACAAGCTGTTCCAAAAAGCCCTCCTGTAAACATTCAATGAATTCCCTTTCCTTGGGTCCACTTGCAGCATTATTTACCCAGTCCACCTGCATATTGAAGTCCCCCATGATCACTGTGACCTTGCCTTTCTGACATGCACTTTCTATTTCGTGGTGCATTTTGTGCCCCCAGTCCTGACCACTGTTAGGAGGCCTGTACATAACTCCCATTATGGTTTTTTTGCCTTTGTGGTTCCTCAACTCTACCCACACAGACTCCACATCATCTGACCCTATGTCGTTTAGTGCTATTGATTTAATTTCATTCCTAATTAACAAGGCAACCCCGCCCCCTCTGCCCACCTCTCTGTCTTTTCGATAGGTTGTGAATTCCTGGATGTTTAAATGCCAGTCCTGAACCCCCTGCAACCACGTCTCTGTGATGCATACCACATCATACCTGCCAGTCACAATCTGGGCCACAAGCTCATCTACCTTGTTCCGTACACTGCGCGCATTTAAATATAGCACCTTTCATTCTCTATTGACCGTCCCTTTTTGTTTTCTTAGTGTGGTGGACCTTGGTTTACTGAGCCTTTCCATACACTGTGTCATATTTTGTGGGATGGGGACTATCGTAACCTCTCCTGAGTTTTGTCTTTTTGTGCTTTTTTGTATTCCTAAGCAGCTACGCTTCCCACTGATTACTTCACCGCTTGGTTCCCTGACGTTCCCTTCCCCCCCAATCTCTAGTTTAAAGTCCTATTGACCACCCTATTTACTCTTTTCGCCAGAACACTGGTCCCAGCTCGGTTCAGGTGGAGACCATCCCAACGGTATAGGTCCCCCCTGTCACAAAACTGATGCCAGTGTCCCATGAAAAGGAACCCGTCTTTCCCACACCACTCTTTCAGCCACGTGTTAACTTCCCTTATTCTTGCCTCCCTATGCCAATTTGCACGTGGCTCGGGCAGTAATCCGGAGACTATGACCCTTGAGGACCTGTTTTTTAATTTGAATCCTAGCTCTTTATAATCTCTAAACAGGTCCTCTTTTCTAGACTTGCCTATGTTGTTGGTACCGACATGGACCACAACAACAGGATCCTCCCCCTCCCTCTCCAGTATCCTTTCAAGCCGGTCAGAGATGTCCCGCACCCTAGCACCAGGCAGGCAACATACCATGCGGGACTCTTTATCCTGCTCACAAAGGATACTATCTATCCCCCTGATAATAGAATTCCCTACAACTACAACTTGCCTATTTACTCCCTCCCCTTGAATGGCCTGCTGAACCATGGTGCCTTGGTCAGCTGACTCATCCTTCCTGCAGCCCTGTTCGCCATCCACACAGGGAGCAAGTGCCTCATAACAATTCAGAATGTCCTAATTACCTAACAGCGCATCTTTCGGCACTTGTGGAAGGAAACCGGAGCACCCGGAGGAAACCCCCGCAGACACAGGGAGAACGTGCAGACTCCACACGGACAGTGACTCAAGCCGGGAATCGAACCTGGGACCCTGGAGCTGTGAAGCAACAGTGCTAACCTCTGTGCTACAATGCTGCCCACACCTCCCTTTTTAAATAGCTACCCTCAATTTGTAGGAACTGTTTGAGTATATAGAATCTTGGAAAAAAACACCAATGCATCCACAATACTAGGGCCACCTAAGCACTCTAGGATGTAGATTATCAGGCCCTCTCATCCACCTTCATTCCCATCAATTTCCCCAACACCATTTCTCTACTAATACCGATTTCCTTCAGTTCCTCCCTCCCTGTGTTCCCCAATATTTCTGGCATGTAATTTGTGTCTTTTGTGAAAACATGATGTGGAGATGCCGGCGTTGGACTGGGGTGAGCACAGTAAGAAGTCTTACTGTGTTACTGGTGTTGTAAGATTTCTTACTTTGTGAAAACAGAACAATGTATTTAGGTGGTTACCATTTCTTTGTTCCCTATTGTAAATACCTGAACCCAAAACTGTGTTTAACCAACAATTTGCACCAGGGCAGAACTTGAGCTGATTCCTCCTGTAGTCTTGGTGCAATGAGTACCATTGTAGCACCTAGTTGTAGCTCTGACCGAAATTGACTGGAGAAAAATGCTTTCAATATCTCTTTGCTGTTTGGATTATATTGAACATGGATTTTCTTTTCAATAAATGTTTTCTCTGTTACTCTCTCTCGGAAGGTGGAACTGTATTGTAACAACTCATGGACCCCCTCCGATGGCTGGCCATTCATCCTCTGTAATAGGAGATAAAATGATTGTATTTGGAGGGTCGTTGGGCTCTCGGCAAATGTATGTATATATACACCTTCAGGAATTTACAGCTAGGCTTAGGCAGAAACTGTTCAGTGCTGGCATTTTGTAATGACATCCAATATTTAGGTTGTCTCGCACTTTGAATGTGCTGCTCCTCATTTTAAAAATTTATTTTACTGCCTGCTACAAAGTGTGTTGCTTGCACGCTCTTCACTGGTTTATAAGGGTATGTCGATCTCTTGACCTGACTCCCAGGGGTCCGAAAGAGCTGCTTGACATGATGCACCTGATTTTTGGTCACACTCCTCTTGTGGAGTGTCAAGGGTTCACTTCTGATGGCACCACTGAGATCAGGAGGTTGCTGTGTGTGGAGTCACAAGTATAGCCATCAACCTACAGCTGCAGATGATGCGTTTGATCATCAATATGTCTGCTGTCGAGAAGCTTTTCACAAATGCCAGGATTTCCTATTATTTTTTGAAGTTACTTTGTGCTGGAAGATCTGTGATCAGCCTTAACCAATGTGACTGAGTGACCAGCTGCCACAAATCAGTTAGAAAATGTGGCTATAGGCAGAATCTTGGTTACGGTTATAGTCACTTGCTGTCTCTCAGTAACTTTCTTTTTGATCAGATTTAGTGCCCCTGATTTAACCCTAATTCACATTTTGAAAGCTTTGATGTTATCTTGAAGTTAGAACATAGAACGATACAGCGCAGTACAGGCCCTTCGGCCCACGATGTTGCACCGAAACAAAAGCCATCTAACCTACTCTATGCCATTATCATCCATATGCTTATCCAATAAACTTTTAAAAGCCCTCAATGTTGGCGAGTTCACTACTGTTGCAGGTAGGGCATTCCACGGCCTCACCACTCTTTGCGTAAAGAACCTACCTCTGACCTCTGTCCTATATCTATTACCCCTCAGTTTAAAGCTATGTCCCCTCGTGCCAGCCATTTCCATCCGCGGGAGAAGGCTCTCACTGTCCACCCTATCTAACCCCCTGATCATTTTGTATGCCTCTATTAAGTCTCCTCTTAACCTTCTTCTCTCCAACGAAAACAACCTCAAGTCCATCAGCCTTTCCTCATAAGATTTTCCCTCCATACCAGGCAACATCCTGGTAAATCTCCTCTGCACCCGCTCCAAAGCCTCCACGTCCTTCCTATAATGCGGTGACCAGAACTGTACGCAATACTCCAAATGCGGCCGTACCAGAGTTTTGTACAGCTGCAACATGACCTCCTGACTCCGGAACTCAATCCCTCTACCAATAAAGGCCAACACTCCATAGGCCTTCTTCACAACCCTATCAACCTGGGTGGCAACTTTCAGGGATCTATGTACATGGACACCTAGATCCCTCTGCTCATCCACACTTCCAAGAACTTTACCATTAGCCAAATATTCCGCATTTCTGTTATTCCTTCCAAAGTGAATCACCTCACACTTCTCTACATTAAACTCCATTTGCCACCTCTCAGCCCAGCTCTGCAGCTTATCTATGTCCCTCTGTAACCTGCTACATCCTTCCTCACTGTCGACAACACCACCGACTTTAGTGTCGTCTGCAAATTTACTCACCCACCCTTCTGCGCCTTCCTCTAGGTCATTGATAAAAATGACAAACAGCAACGGCCCCAGAACAGATTCTTGTGGTACGCCACTTGTAACTGAACTCCATTCTGAACATTTCCCATCAACCACCACCCTCTGTCTTCTTTCAGCTAGCCAATTTCTGATCCACATCTCTAAATCACCCTCAATCCCCAGCCTCCGTATTTTCTGCAATAGCCTACCGTGGGGAACCTTATCAAACGCTTTACTGAAATCCATATACACCACATCAACTGCTCTACCCTCGTCTACCTGTTCAGTCACCTTCTCAAAGAACTCGATAAGGTTTGTGAGGCATGACCTACCCTTTACAAAGCCATGCTGACTATCCCTGATCATATTATTCCTATCTAGATGATTATAAATCTTGTCTCTTATAATCCCCTCCAAGACTTTACCCACTACAGACGTGAGGCTCACCGGTCTATAGTTGCCGGGGTTGTCTCTGCTCCCCTTTTTGAACAAAGGGACCACATTTGCTATCCTCCAGTCCTCTGGCACTATTCCTGTAGTCAATGATGACATAAAAATCAAAGCCAAAGGTCCAGCAATCTCTTCCCTGGCCTCCCAGAGAATCCTAGGATAAATCCCATCAGGCCCCGGGGACTTATCTATTTTCAGCCTGTCCAGAATTGCCAACACCTCTTCCCTACGTACCTCAATGCCATCTATTCTAATAGCCTGGGTCTCAGCATTCTCCTCCACAACATTATCTTTTTCCTGAGTGAATACTGACGAAAAATGTTCATTTAGTATCTCGCCTATCTCTTCAGACTCCAGACACAACTTCCCAACCCTGTCCTTGACTGGTCCTACTCTGACCCTAGTCATTCGCTTATTCCTGACATACCTGTAGAAAGCTTTTGGGTTTTCCTTGATCCTACCTGCCAAATACTTCTCATGTCCCTTCCTTGCTCGTCTTAGCTCTCTCTTTAGATCCTTCCTCGCTACCTTGTAACTATCCATCGCCCCAACTGAAACTTCACACCTCATCTTCACATAGGCCTCCTTCTTCCTCTTAACAAGAGATTCCACTTCTTTGGTAAACCACGGTTCCCTCGCTCTAAGCCTTCCTCCCTGCCTGACCGGTACGTACTTATCAAGAACACGCAGTAGCTGATCCTTGAACAAGCTCCACTTATCCAGTGTGCCCAACAATTGCAGTCTACTTCTCCAACCTATCCCCCCCAAGTCACGTCTAATGGCATCATAATTGCCCTTCCCCCAGCTATAACTCTTGCCCTTTCCATCACTAGCGTAAACGTCACCGAATTGTGGTCACTGTCCCCAAAGTGCTCTCCTACCTCCAAATCCAACACCTGGCCAGGTTCATTACCCAAAACCAAATCCAACGTGGCCTTGCCTCTTGTTGGCCTGTCAACATATTGTGTCAGGAAACCCTCCTGCACACACTGTACAAAAAACGACCCATCTAATGTACTCGAACTATATCTTTTCCAGTCAATATTTGGAAAGTTAACGTCTCCCATAATAACTACCCTGTTACTTTCGCTCTTATCCAGGATCATCGTCGCCATCCTTTCCTCTACATCCCTCGAACTATTTGGAGGCCTATAGAAAACTCCCAACAGGGTGACTTCTCCTTTCCTGTTTCTAACTTCAGCCCATACTACCTCGGAAGAAGAGTCCCCATCTAGCATCCTCTCCGCCACCGTAATACTGCTCTTGACTAGCAGCGCCACACCTCCCCCTCTTTTGCCTCCTTCTCTGAGCTTACTAAAACACCTAAACCCCGGAACCTGCAACATCCATTGCTGTCCCTGCTCTATCCATGTCTCCGAAATGGCCACAACATCGAAGTCCCAGGTTGTGCAGCAAGTATTCAGATATGGAATTACATTGTGTATATTCCATCACCGCTTGGCTTCAATAATCTTGTCACTCTCATTGTTGTATTACTCTTAAATGCCTTTCTCTTTGATGAGCATAATCCTGGCAGTCTAATTATTTTCCTTTTGAAAAATAAAAAATAAAAATCCAATTAAGGGGCAATTTAGTGTGGCCAATCGACCTACCCTGCACATCTTTGGATTGTGGGGCGAGATACACGCAGACACAGGGAGAATGTGCAAACTCCACACGAACAGTGACCCGGGGCCGAGATCGAACACGGGTCCTCGCCGCCGTGAGGCAGCAGTGCTAACCTGCGCCAACGTGTCGCCCGTCTAATTCTCCTCTGACAGTCGCTTTGCTCCAATATTTATTTCTCCTGATTTATTCATGTGTTGCTCTTCCTTTCTTGATCTTTGCATTATCTGCTAACTTAGCTTTTGTATTTCTTTCCTGACCTGCGCTGTTTTGACCCATTCAGGAGTAACGAAGTCTGGATCCTAGATATGGAGCAATGGGCCTGGTCCAAACCAGCAACATCGGGTAGCATGCCCCATCCGAGGGGTGGGCAGTCCCAGGTAAGAGAAAGGGAGAGGCCTGATGGTGACTTTGCTTCTTGTTCAGTGTGCACGGTTTTTTAAACTTGGTTCACTGAGGAATGTGCATTTGAGATGTGATCTATATTGGTGCCATTGTAGACCAGGTTTTGGTGCAGTTAATCAAGGAGTAGTAGGGTTGCTGGAATATCAAAAAGCTGCCTGAGGTTAAACATATCCTCAACTCCGAGCTCAATTAACTGAGGTGTGGGATATTTAGATTTGTCTTTCTTCCCCGATATGAAGTGCTGTTCTATTTAGATAGATACATACCAGCAAATGTGATATGAGATGGCATTGTGAACTTACACTATACTGTAGGATAATTAAAAACTTATGTTCAGGTAGATTCATTCAGTTGTGATTTAACAGTTTCTAAAAGGACCTGACCATGATTTCACCTTGGTCTAGTTTCATTTTGTTCCATTTCAGTAAGACGTCAGGAAGGGTTTCTTTTTGTTCTTTGTGACAATTCATTTCCTTAATTTGTTTCCTTTTAGTGTTTTGTCTTCACTTTTTTCCCTCATAATTAACTTTTCTTCTATTATTTACCCTGTCTTCTTTTCACTTCTTTTAGAGCTCGTTTTCTTACCCATATAGAGCCATGGAATCATTTTAGATATTGTGAAATCACTCTGGTTTAGCATGTGCCATCTTGTCTTCACATTGAAAAAAATATTCTGGGTACAAATTATGATGTTGAGATGTTACTGATAAACAGATTGTTGACTCCTCTTCTCATTAAAGCAGATGCAGTTTAACGTATGAAGTTCTCAGCTTTGGCTCGTCAATACATTTTCACCTCTGAGCCAGAATGTCATAGATTTAAGTCTCATGACAGAGACTCGATACAAAATCTGTGCTGGGGCTTCAGTTCCATGCTGAAGTTTTTGTATTATCAGCAATTCTGTTTTTGGGGTCAGACACCAAATAAAGGCCTTGCGTGCTCTCTCAGGCTGGTTTCGCACACTGGGCTAAAGAGCTGGCTTTTAAAAAGCAGACCAAGGCAGGCCAGCAGCGTGGGATCAATTCCCGTACCAGCCTCCCCGAACAGGCGCCGGAATATGGCGACTAGGGGCGTTTCACAGTAACTTCATTTGAAGCCTACTTGTGACAATAAGCGATTTTCATTTCATGCAAATGATTTAATTGCACTAAGAGCAGGAAAGTTCTCCCAGTGTCCTGACCAATATTTATCCTTTAATCAGAACAACTAAAACAAAGTAACTGGTCATTATCTCATGGGATCTAGGATCTTGCTGTATACAATCATTTGCTCCTTTTCCTACATTATGACAGTGACATTCTTCAGAAAGACTTAAATGGCTGCCCGGCACTTTGGGATGTCCTTTGGTTGTGAAAAGCACTATGCAGAACTTTTTAACTAGTTTAATAAATGCTGAATACATCACCACTTTGTTTGATTTCTGTAAAAGTAAGAGAATTCAATGCCAGACCTACCACACTGATTTGCAATGTTAGTAAATGGTCACCCAGCGAACGCAGTTCTGCTTCTGATTTAAATGGGTCAGCTTGTTCACAAAAAAGTATGGCCTATATTTTAGAAGTGCTTTACAGAAGAGCTGTCAAGAGTATTTGATTAATATATTACTTCTGAGGTAGTCACTGATGGACAAAGACTTTGACATAAAAATGTTTTAACTTTGATTTAGATTATTATTGATCATGAGACTATCCTGATCCTGGGAGGCTGTGGAGGACCCAATGCAGTGAGTATCTGCATCTTCATCCAATACAATGGCCCCCAATGGTCCCTATCTATTGCCTCTAATGTTTGGGCTAGTTGCAGTAGATGCCAGTAGCGCTGATGAAATATTGCTATGTAGTAATTGGGAAAAACAGTCTTTGAGAACAATTACTTAATTCTCTTAAACGTTTCATGCTTTCTGTACCTTTAATTGTTAATGATTTAGGAAATTAAGTAAGCAAATCAATAATGCTCAGTTTTCATAGTTGTTAGAATATCAGTTTAAAATAAATCTGGGAGAAAAACAAACTTGTGGACATAGGGTTGTGAGAATTGTGACGACAGGAAGATTTTAGGAATATTGGATTCTAAATATTGGTAAAATTTAAGCGTTAAAAGCCTTAGGTTATAGTGTATCTGACTGCAGTGGTCATGTTTTTAAAAAGGATTGTGTTATGCAGGGCCTAGGCACTTTTAGGAGCCAGCCAAGGTGACATTGACCAGAGAAATGTGTTTTTCAGTCTGGGCAAATGCACTGTGGTTTGACTGGAGAAAGTTTCAGCCTGTAGAATTATTTTGTTTTTCAGCTTGGGGAGATGAGGTCATTGCTGGGTGGAGCTAAGGAATGCAGAGAGACCTTTGGAGAAGGGTTGAAGTCTGATCTCTCTGACACTAAGTCCACAATTCTCTCTCAGTAGGATAGTTATAAAAAGAGTAATAATATTTAAAGCAGAGCAGTCTTGTCTGAGGACAAGGAAGAAGCTGAATGATGCCAAGTGAACCAGCATTTTGAAGACATTCAACCAGAGTCTAAAGGGGTTCTAACAGGAATCCAAATCTGTTCTGTGAAGCAAGTATTACTCTATGCCATGCTGATTTTAAGATGGATTGAGAGCTGTATGTTTATTTTCTTATTGTTTACTGGAAATTGAGTAGCAGTGTTTAAGGGGTTATTGTAAGCTGTTCTTTTCAGGTGTGAAGTTAAAGAACTTAATATATTTATAATTTTTGTTTTAAAAATACCAAATCCCTATTTCTTTATGCAATCGCTCCTGGAGTGAATCATTCTTTCTCCAGAGTCTTACAAATAAACTAAAATATTGGGGATTCGGTCCAGTATCCTAGCCACTGTTGCCGTCTAGTCTGGGATTGTAGTAAAATGAAGAACATAATGCTCTTGAAGGCACGCTTGATTGAAGTCTTTATAAAAGAAGGTGGATGGATGCTTGGGAAGTAAAAATGCTAAAGGTTTTGGAGGAAGAATAGGAAATTCGACAATTAAAAGGTCTGTGCAGGCTGTGCCGGCTGAATGGCTGTGCCTTTGCTAGTATGAGAGATACTGAACTGACAGACACTGAATTATAACTCCAAGTCATTTCAAGTCACATTACTAATTCCGATTTTTAGTTCAGTTTTGAGAAAAACAATATATAAACTTTTTTTTAAGATTGCTTGAAAATAAATTTAGCCCCAAATAAAAGGCACAAACGATGGGTGTTAAATGGAGGCAGCAACCCTAATAATGATGTAAATGTGAAGGGCCATCGGCTGTGTTATAAATCTGGTGGCTACAGTGCTGCACTTGGTCATATTGATGACACCATAGACAGCTGTTAGATACATCCAATTTCATGTTTTAGAGAATCTACAGATTTTTGATGGACTGTCACCCTCTACCTAAATGAGACATATGCTTAGAGTTGTGCATGTTCAATGCCTGCATAAATAAAAGGTGTATTGCAGTAACAGGGAGGAACTGCACACTATTTAAAAGGCTATATTTCAATACCTTATGAACCTAAATCTTGATGTGGTGTTGAACCTGGTAGACTGTCCTGAGCCAGGGTAGTTTGAATTGATGTCAACATTGTGCTGTATGTTAATTAATGGCCGATTGTGTCCACACTACTAAATGACCAAGTCAGCATGCTTTTTATTTATACATTAAAACTTGTTGAATTGCTATTTTGATACAGCTGTTCAAGGATGCCTGGCTGCTACACATGAACTGCACCCCTTGGACATGGCAACAGCTAAAAGTGGAGAATGAGGAGCATGGGGCACCAGAGCTATGGTGTCATCCGGCCTGTAGGGTAAGACTTCACGTTTTGATAAATGTGGAGATTTAGAAGACTCAGCTGGTTAACCCCAAGACCAGCTGAGAATAGACTAAAAAAAATTCTGGGTTGATTTATACTGAGTTAGCTGATTTTGGCTAGGGTGTGTGGGTATTGACTGCCCTTCTGGTTTAAAAGAAGGACAAATTGATCAGAGTCTTTGCCGCTGATTACTATTTAATAATCCTTGCCAGAAGTGCATCAATGGTTAGGATGTAGGTAACAGTCAAATAGCACACAAACGCACACTGTCTGGGCTTGTGGCTAATATACTGAACAGTGATTGGCACCTGTGCAGCTGTACTGCAGTCAGAAGTTGGCACCTTCAGGAGAGATGGGGGAAATTGGTTTATTTGTTTGGATTACTTCTGGATTGTTCACAGTGCTTGTGGCTTATGCTACAAAACCAATTTTCATTGCAGCCATTCATCCTCCTTTCATGGTTGCTTTGCAGAGGCAGCACGGTGGCACAGTGGTTAGCACTGCTGCCTCACGGCGCCGAGGTCCCAAATTCGATCCCGGCTTTGGGTCACTGTCCGTGTGGAAATTGCATATTCTCCCCGTGTTTGAGTGGGTTTTGCCCCCACAACCCAAAAGATGTGCAGGGTAGGTGGATTGGCCACAATAAATTGCCCCTTAATTGGAAAAAATGAATTGGGTACTCTAAATTTATAAATAAAATAAAAAATGGTTGCTTTGCAAGAGATCACACTGATTTATTCCTTAATTAAAATCTTACCATGTCAAGAACCTTCCACATCTGACAGGGGTCACATACATAAAGTAATGCAATCAAAAATTGGGAAATCATAATTTCTCACCATAAGTAATATCTGGTTAGCTCTGGGGTGCGAGGAGAGTGAGTGCACTCCAGAAGTTGGTTAATCAGTTATATCTCATTATCCATTTATACCAGGTTACTAGTAAAACCATGACTCAATTTGATTTTGATTTTCTAAAAGTCATTTGTTCTCTCTTGCATTATTCCGTTTAATATTCTTTTCCACAAGCTCTACAAATAGAACAATCTGCAATTTGGTCCATCAGTATGACTTTAAGGGGCAAGATCTCTGCCATAGTTGTGCTAATGCACTAGAAACAACTTTTATTGAATGAAGTTCTTTAATAATGAACTCCTGAGGAACCAGCTGATGGTATTGAAATTTTAAATGCTAAATCAAGAGACGTGATTGTGAGCTAAGTGAATTTGAGAAAGTTATATCAAATTTACTAACTAATCATTATTAACTTATTAATCATTGCATCCATTACAGTGGGCTCTTTTGAATGGATTGCCATTCATCAAAATAACTATGGATTTAGTTAGACTGCTACCTAGCAGAGTGACTGTGGACTTGAATAGATCGTTACCCGGCATGGGCTAATTAATTTCAGAGTGACAGTGGATTGTGGGAACGAGAATAATCTTGTTGCTGAGGCGAGAAAGGGATTAAAATAATTTTCGGTAAACTAAATGAATTGTCAGAAGAAGTAGCTTTTCTCCACCTCCATAATTTTGTCCAATCCTTCGTTTAAGGAGGGCAGAGGAGATGGTTTGTTCATGTAAAGCTTTTAATAGAATTTATGTTAACAGATTATTTTATAATTTTGATAAGAATTGTGGATAAGATTGACCAATCTTTCTCATTTAATTTCTAGGTTGGACAATGTGTGGTAGTGTTCAGCCAAGCACCTAGTGGTCGAGCCCCTCTCAGTCCCAGCTTGCATTCTCGCCCATCTCCTATCAGTGCCACACCACCAGCCCTTGGTGCAGAAATGAGAGAGCATCGATCGCAGTCTCCCGTACGAAGTACAGATGAAGTTCCTTGTGTGAATGGACGCTGGGGTACTTTGCGGCCAAGGACGCATAGGCCAACAACATCCGGTTCTCGGGAAGGTAGCCTATCTCCAGCCAAAGGGGAAAGGTCACCAGTTTTAAATGGTGGAACATTATCCCCAGGATCCTTAGCTGGCTCTTTGGATAGTCCAGTACAGCCAGAATCTCCTGTCACATCAGCTGTGGTGGAGGGTTATGATCTTCGAGGTTCTATTGGAGGACTTCCGCATGTCACGAGGCAAAGCACACCAATGGAACAGAAGGTAGATTCAGGATTAGATCCTTTTAGGTCACAGGACTCCGTCAATTGGGACTCAAAAGCCTCTTCCAGCAGCAACCATGGAGAAGATGGAAATGGGACAAGTCCAGGAGCTGAGATTAATGTTGGCAATACTCCAGAGCAGACAAATGGAATTCACACACCACCTCACATTACAAGTGCTTCTCCAGGCCCAGTCTCACCAGGAGCACTCCGAAGAGGACTGGAGGCCGTCAAAGATTTCTTACCACAAAGTTCACCGTCTATTGTTTCAGCTAGTGGAAGTTCAGCTCCTTTATCTGTAATACCAGGAAACCATGGTCAAAGTTCAAACAGTACTGATGCACCACTACGCCCTGTACCCGCCCAGGCAGATGGACATACACTGCCACCAATTGCACGCCGGTTAGGCCACCACCCACCTCAGTCTCTCAATGTAGGGAAGCCCTTGTACCAGAGCATGAACTGCAAGCCAATGCAAATGTATGTGTTGGATATAAAGGATGCAAAAGAGAAGGGGAAAGTCAATTGGAAAATATTCAACACCGGCTCAGTTGTTGGCCCACCAGAAACCAGCCTCCACACAGTGGTACAAGGCCGAGGCGAGTTGATCATTTTTGGGGGGTTAATGGACAAGAAACAGAATGTGAAGTACTATCCAAAAACCAATGCATTGTATTTTGTGCGAGCTAAGAGATAATGCACCACCTGAAGGTATTTCACATTACCTGATGCACACCCATGAGCTGTGAATTCAAAAAACATTTATCTGTAAAACTACTCTGGAAGTGGCTTAAAGTTTGCTTGTTAAAACACAAATTTTACTCCATTCCAGTGAGTTTGTTACATTCGGACTGACCTGTCTTAATTTGGTTCTCGCTATGTTCTCAAAAGCTTCTGCTGCCTTCAATACTGACTGGATAAGGAAATGGCGTATGAATATTTCCACCATTGCAGTAAATCATGTGTGGTATGCTACAGGTTAGCAAACATGCTTTAGCTAGGTGAGATCTTACTATAAACAAGTGCATTCATTGGTAGTGGCACAGCGGGTTTGCAGAAGTCTGCAATGCCTGGTTTGAAGTTGCAGCTTATCTCTAGGAGCTAATGCCCACTTCATTGAGATTGGTTATTTTTGCGATTCAATATTTTGGTCACAACCTTCAATCTGCTCAGTGACTATTCTTTATCAGATCAGCTAACTGACATAAACCAAGTTCTCCAAAAATTGCACATGCTGACTCCAAAGCCAGTTGAGTTGACATGTACATTCTGGTCAATGAAAGGTGCTGTATAGAGTTTAACTTTTTCTTTACTGCAGTTTATAAACTAATTTATTTTTAAAGAGAAACAGTGCAGCTAATGTATTGAGAAAGAGAAATACATACATAGACAGAATTGGTACTTGCCACAGTACTTGTCCCACTGCAGATTGGGGTCATTGACACCAGGGCATACCTGTCCAACTGTGGAAAGAGGCATCTAGCCCTCAGTGTACTCGCCCAACTGGGGGAGAGAGCGTTCATTGTATCTATTCCATTACAAAGGGCGGGGAGCGCTCTATTGTTGGTGGGGGCAAGTAACTAAGGAATGTTGGATTTTCTAGAGTTGTCCTAATGACTTAATATAGAGATACTTGAGAGATGTAAGCCCCATAATTGTCACCAAGGTAGTAAGATAGGGTGGAGTCAATTCAAAGGAAAAGAGCCTTTTTGTCGAAGACAGGTTGAGTCTGGTAGTAACCAGTTGGAATGTATTGCTGCAGCCCTATGCTGTATTAAATTCTGTTGTCTGACTTAGAAATATGACTCTCATTTCAGTCTGGGCACAATTGGTAACTGGTGTCTTATTTAGGGAACTGGTTAACACAGCTGTCTCAGTTTAACTGAGAGCATCGCACATTCCACTGGCTTTGATGATATATTTTCAGTGACAAAGGGAACTTGTTCGGCGATGTTTGATAGCTTTTCTGTTTATGGAATTTCGCTTTTGTAAAGCCGACATTTTATTTCCTGCCTGTTCCAATCAAATAAGGCCATTTAACTGACACCATGCAATGTCCTTGTTCATCAATTGTGTACAGTTGTCTTTTTAAACATAAACAATATCCTGTTTTAATTAAATAACGATTTTTAATTTTAACTTGCGTTAAGAGCAATTCCATCATCAAATGAGTTGGCGTGTACTGCCAATAATTGTCTATTAATCCAAGGCTAAGATCAGAATTAAGTTGCCGAGAGAAATAGGTACTTTGCTTCAATTTTGCTGTGGGAAATTTTCCTGAACTATTTACTTTAAGAATCCATTGTCTTTCTGCTGATTTTTGAGTCATGCACAGACTTCAGGTCAGTATAATTAACCGCCATTTTGTTGTGAACCACATTGCCTTTAGGATTGCTCCTGTGAGTTGCACCAAGGAGAGGTGGTGAGCTTCGCGATTTCTCACACACTGAGATCCCAATATGAAATGTGGTTCTCTGGGTAGCTTCCATGGAGAGATTGTGAAAGGGGGAAAAAAAACACACAAAAAAAACCACACACAGAACAGAGAGTTAACATAATTGTCTTATAGTTTTAATATAGCCTTTTCAGCCACTTTGTGGATGCCAGGATAGTCTTATCTCCTAATTTTTCTTTGTCCTCTTTCTCTCTTGGCAGTAAGAGTAACAATATTGAATCCCAGCTCTGGCTATAACCCCACCAGGCAGGGTGCAATTTAAGCCCATGGGCATGCACAGAGAGAGGAACTGTGGTTCGTGTTAACGGTGAAAGGGAGGCAGTTATGAGCAGATCCCACAGTATTGTGAGTGTCAGTGCCCTATTATTAGAAAGTGGGATAGTTTGTGCTGTATCCTCCATAAATGTCACACATTGTTAAAATCTAACAAACTGCTGATCATAAAGGATGGAAAAATTTGGATAAGATTTAACACGCACAGCAGAATGAAAGAATTGCAGCTTTCAAAAGCACATGGCAGCAAATACAGGCCTTTAAAGGACATCCTGTCTTTCGAGAGCCAATCACCCACATTATAGCTTTCAAATTGGAACTCATGAGGTCATCATGAATTTTGTTGGATGGTTGAGCTTTTGATTTACTAATATGTATGCATGTAGCCACATAAAGGTTTATCTAGACCCCAGGCCAGCCCTGTAGTCCTACACGAGATGAATGTACATTGAAGCTAATGGATGCAACAGTTCACACATAAACCAACTCCTTCAGTTGTCTTTGTGAAATTTGGTGGTTTGGCATCTGCTGAAACAAAATGGGTAACATTTTATATGATGTGACACAGTCTAGAGACCCTGGCTGATTTTTATGCTGTTTGGGTTACTCTGCAAAGGCCAGATCCTTCAAAATGCAACTCAAAGTGTTGACAGTTGCCCCGAAAACCAGAGAATCATGTGCAGTCCCTGAGCACATGGAAATCACTCTGGAGAGAAGTGAGCTTGTCACAGGGCTCTGAATGCCATGATTTTATGGAAGCTATCAGCTTCTTTGAGTGTACGCAGTGGTACACTTCTACGCAGGGCAACAAACGTGTTGAAGGCAGTACCAGGGCTTTAAATTGCACAGATATGGTCCCTTTGCCAGACCTGCTGCTTTGATCTATTTTCTACAGGTTTCAGTTAATGTAAGGATGAACTAAAATGCTGCTCAAATTTTGAATCAAGTAAATGTAACTGGTGAAAAACCTTTCACTTTTTGATGTGCTCCAGGTATATGACAAGACTGTTGGATATGTGGGTACATATCTGGGAATCCTTTTCACACCTCAATTCATTGAATTCATGCCCGGGGTTGATGAGGTTTGTGATGCAGATGTATTTTGTATTTGTGATTTTTCTCCAAGTAAAACCACAGCTGTGGTGCTATTTATGTCAGCCTGTTTCCTAATCACCAAATCATACTATTGATTCACAAAATCAGTGAAGTTAAATTCTATGCAATACTTTCAACCCCAAAACTTAGCTATTCAACCTGGTTCCAGCTTATCCTTCCACTGATTCTCAAACTTTTTTTCTATCCAAGCTGTGTCATGCTGTCACTGTATCAATTGCGTCTCTATCTTCCTGAGGAAGAAGGTAAGCATGGTCTGTTTGCACTCTGGATTGCTCCAAGATGTTATGCCTGGTGGTGGATATTTAGAGCCAGTAAGCTCTCTGTACAGACTTGGCTATCTGATAACTAAAGCAGCCATATCCACAGTACTTTAGAATATTGTTGATTAACCGGCTAATCTCACTAATGGAACGTAATGGGGTAGATGTCCACTGGCGAGGGTGTGGGATCTTTCCTACTAACGGTCAGAAAACCCTAATGGGTAGAGTAGGGTAGTTTTAGCTAGTTATGCACCAGCAAATATCCCTGTGTACACATGAGGGTCCTTAACCATTTGTTCTGCCAACCTGTGCCTAATTTATCAAATAGTAGATGAGATGTGATTCTATGGGAAGAGCATGACCAATTCATTTTGGACACAACACAACACTGCAGGTGTAGCCTGGTTCATAGACTCACATATAATAATGGGTTTCCCGGCGACAAACACCTGAATGTACAGTAGCTCTGTTGGCATCCTGTTAGCTGTTCCTCTTTGCATGTCCTGACCCCTCAGGATAGTCTGATTTCAGCATGGTGAAAAAACATTTGACCAATTAACCAATTGTATTTAGAGAATACTAAATGATTGGCTCTTCTTGAATTCAGCTCCTGCAGTCCAATCTGATGAATTCACATGTTCAGCTGTTGCGGAACTGGGCATCAATACAAACTAGTACAAACAATTTCAAACACAACAGGAAGGGAAATTGTGACACTTGAAGCCTGAGAACTCTTTGTTCATTGACTATAATCCCCCGCAAATGTTCTGTCTATTGATGTATTACACCGAGCAGTTAAGTGCTGAGTTGGTTTTCTCTTCCTCTGCCAATTTCTATCAGGGTGCATCTTCACTGGGTTTGGGTTTATCTATTTATCAACCATTTGATTTGTTTCACCTCTTTTGATGGCTATTTTTGACTTTGCACCTTTGCTTAATATAATTTTTGTTCAGTTTTTTTTAAAATTCTAATTTTGTGTTTAAGATGAAAGAGTGAACCAGTTTCCAAATTGACCATCTAGCTCACAGGTCACGTACATCACAAGCACCCTCTGCATTTTCACAGGATCAGAAGAAAACATAAATTTTCCATTACTAAAAAGCCTGTGGCCTCTCTCGTATTGTCAACTTATTTTTTTTGTTGACCAGTGCCCACTTGGAATGGCCAAACCTATTTCATATAGGACTTCTCCAGCGAGCAGATTTTGGGAGACTTATTTCACAAACCCAGGCGTAAAGGTTAAAGATCAGTGACAGACTCTGCATCACCCAATCCCCCTCTGTTTATTTTTTCAGAAATCTAAAGCTTTACTATCATAAATTTAGGAAGAAAAAATTACATTGAAATAAATTGCACTTCAGTATATCAGAATTTGACAAAACATTTCATATTCCAGTGAAATACTTTCAAAGTTCAGTTCACTTGTAACATAGGGAAAGACAGTTTACACACAGCCCCATAATTTTGTAACTGAGACAAATGACCAATCACGTGTGGTGGTGGTTGAGGGATTAATGTTGACCTGGACACTGAGTAACATCGTCCTGTTTGAATAGTGCTAAGGAATCTAACATACACTTAAGGCAGACTTGTCTCATCTGAAAGACAGCAACACTGATGGAGCAGGCTCTTTCGGTACTGTATTGAAGAGTCAAACCTATTTTATAGTATGCCCAAGACCTGATTAACTCAATGACAAATTTAGGGTTTAGGTATGTTGGGAGCTGAGACCGACCAGATGCGGTTTTTAACCCTTGATACCCAGTTGGGTGGTTCAGAGAAGTTTTTGCAATGTTAGAAAAACAGGAAATTAAACCTCAAAATATTCCTTCTTTTTTTTTTGTATTTACCTCTAGGCTTGTCACATGGTAGAGTAGTCCCTGGTAGCAACATCTGTTATTTTTAGCTCTTCTGTTTGAACTGAGAGAATTTGTTTTGCATTCAATTCTTTGCACAACCATGGAGATTCTTGCCCTGGGAGTTGCCGCTACTCTGTCCCTATAGCAAATGTTTTTTGTTCCCTCTGAGTTGCAGCTGGCAGCTTGAGTAGAGCAGAAATTCTCGAGTTGCAGTGGGCAAACCACTGCTTTCTTTTCCACTCCCCACTCTGAATGTTTGTGCAAGTATGAATTGTAAAATTAATTGGGAAGGAGGGAATCTGAGATTTCAGCACAAGTGCGCCAGAGCAGGTTTCCAGCCAGGTCATCAGCCTGACGCACAAGGAATGTGTTGTAGTCACCTGCTGAAATATAAAGATACAAACTTTTTTTGCGCAGCTGTGAAAAGTCTAATGCTGGATCTTTATAGCTATGCTGCTGCAGCAAATTGTCTAAATGTCTGACTCTCTGACTCATTTTGTGTTTTCTTGATTTACATCTGGTTCCAAATGAACACACATGATATGAAGAAACCTCCTTAATGCTAAAATAAGGCAACAAAAAAAAAATACTCCAGATGCTGGAAATCTGAAATACAAAACAAATGCTGGAAATACTTGGCAGATCTGGCAACATCTGTGGAGAGAGAAGTAGAATTGACATTTCAGGTCGATGACCTTTCATTATAATGCTTTCTCCAGTAGTTTAAATAAACAGTTGGTGCCTCAGTTACAATTGAGATTTCCTCTTTCTCCCCCCCCCCCCCCCCCCCCAACACCGCATAATAGCTCTCACTAGAGCAATGCTTATGTACAAATCTGACACATTGATTTTTTTTTTTTGCAATATGGTGATGGTATTTAAAACAGTTGGCATTCTGTACTCTTGTATTAATATTCTGAATTTGAAACTCAAACTTTTTCAGTGGAAGGAGAAAGTTGAAAACTTATCTGGACAAATTATAACAACAGTCAATTTAGTGAGAGTCAATAGAACTTTGTAAAACCTTTTGTGCTGAAATGACTGTTGTTGTCAATGCAGATGATTGAATCAGCGTTGGGAAGCTGTACTTAAACCAGGTTTATCCCCCATCAGGATAGCTTCTGTTTATATCAGAAGCTTTCCTCTCTAATGCAGTGGTCTTGTGTAAAATCTGCACAGCATTCCTACAGATGCAACAGTAGCTTGTATTATGGGCTGAGCAGGTGTTGTTGCCTGAGTCCATGATTTAGAGTGAAATGGAGGTGTTTTGTAAAACTGAACCAACCTTTAATTAAAAAGACATTGTTTAAAGAAAGAATTGAATTGTTATTGCTGTTAAGTAGAGCACCTACCTGATTGTGTAGTTTCAACGTGAATTGCGTCAGAGCAATGCAGACTCCAGGTTAAATTCCTGGTTTGTTCTATGTTAATTGATTTCAGACAGATTAGTAATAGGAATGCCAGCATTGGCCTAGGAGGGGAAATCAACCAAGGTTCTTGCTCCCGTTGCTTATGCAATATCCTCTGTTGAAAAGTATATGTGTTGGGATACCCTTCATGACCAAATAGCCCGTCATCACTCATCATCTAGACTCACATATGAATGACTAGTTGGGTAAGTTAATTTTGGGTAAGTTACCTAGTCCGGACCTTGTAACCGAGCAAGGGTTATCACTGGGAAGATCGGATGGAAAAAGCATCGAGATAATTAGCAGGTAAATGTGTATCTGATGATTACCGTCCACAGGGAGCAAATCAAAAAAGTGAAGATCATGGCAACAGACCTTTTGATAATTAATTTTAGGTGTGATCCTTCCCATCCCATGATATTTATAATATCCACTGTGAACTCTTGCAGGTTTTACCCAAGTAATCAAGTGACCTACCTGTTGTTGAATGTGGCCGGCACAGTGGTTAGCACAGTGCTGCCTCTGCACCGAGGACCCAGTACGATACTGGCCTCGGGTCACTGTCCATGTGGATTTTGTACATTTTCCCCATGTCTGTGTGGATCTCACCCCCACAACTCAAAGGTGTGCAGGGTAGGTCGATTGGTCACGCTAAATTGCCCCTTAATGGGGGGGGGGGGGGGGGGGGGGGAGAGAGAGAGAATCGGGTACTCTAAATTTATTTTTCAAAAGTTGAATGAAATTGTAAATTCACTGTGGTCAACCTCTAGGAGCGTGATGTCCTTTCATATTGAGGAAGTTTGAAAAGCTGCCTCATATTGCACCAGACAGCAGCTGACTTACTGCATTTATCATAATACAGTCATGATAGTTCCTAATGGCTGAAAAAATGGAGCCTTTTCCCAAAAGGTCAAGTTTTCCTTCTCTTGAGCTGATGCTCAGAGGAACATGAATTGTTCCAGAGCTCAACCTTAGCCAAAGCTTTAGACGAACAACATGATTTTGATAGTTCTCACTTGAAATTTCTTCAGCTGCAGATATAAGGAGGTGGTATGAGGCGAGGATCACAAATTTGTGGAATACTTTTTTTTTATCAGCGAAATGGGTGGAAAAATTGCTGAGGCCCTAGAAATTTGTTTTATGCTTCTATTGTGAGGAGGTGCATGCTGGAAGACTGGCATTTGGTAAATATAATCCGTTTTCAAAAACTAAGATGGAAGTAGCCCAGGAAATTACACATAATTAATATCTGTGGTAGGAAACATTGGGATCTTTAATAAAGGTGAAATTACTAAATACTGCCTCTGCTATTTCTTTGCCTATTTCCTTCAGGATTATTGGGTGTGTCCCATTAAGTCACAGCACCTTGTTTAGATTAACAAACTTCTCTAATACTTGCCGTTTATCTTTGATAATATTGCACATCTGGCTTTTAACCAATTCAAGGTGCGTCTCATTTGTAAACACGGAAGTCATGACTCACCAATCAGTGGGAATAGATTCGTCCAATTTACTTTGAGGTGTTCAAAATTGAGTGATTTACTATCAAATAATACCATGAGACAAAGGAGCAGAATTAGGCCACTCGGTCCATCGAGTGCTCCGCCATTCAATCATGGCTGATATGTTTCTCATCCCCATTCTCCTGCCTTCTCTCCATAACCCCAATTCCCTTATTAATCAAGAACCTATCTATCCTTGTCTTAAAGACACTCCGTGAATTGGCCTCCATAGCCTGCTGCGGCAAAGAGTTCCACAGATTCACCATCCTCTGGCTGAAGAAATTCCTCCTCATCTCAGTTCTAAAGGATCGTCCCTTTAATCTGAGACTGCCTTTGGATTTTAGTTTTTCCTACTAGTGGAAACATCCTCTCCACGTTCACTCTATCCAGGCCTCTCAGTATCCTGTAAGTTTCAATAAAATCCCCTCATCCTTCTAAACTGCAACGAGTACAGACCCAGAGTCCTCAACCGCTCCTCTTATGACAAGCAATTTCCTCTTCATCTCACTCTTCTAGTGAAAATAATTCACTATTTCTAGTCTCTCCCCAGCTAAAACCTCTTAATCCCTTGTATCACAAATATCTTCCGTACTCTCTCCATGATCTTTATATCCTTAAAGATGGGTGCTGAAAGTTAGATGAAACATTCTAACTATAGCCTGGGGTGGCACAGTGGTTAGCACTGCTGCCTCATAGTGCCAGGGATCCGGGTTTGATTCCAATCTTGCGGTGTTTGCACATTTTCCCCGTGTCTGCCTGGGTTTCCTCCGGGGGCTCCGGTTTCCTCCCACAGTCCAGAGATTTGCAGGTTAGATGGATTGGCTATCTAAATTGCCCCTAGATGGGGTTACGGGAATAGGATAGGGGCTTGGGCCTAGGTAGGGGTGGTCTTTCAGAGGGTCAGTGCAGGTGTTATTGACCGAATGGGCTCCTTCTGCAAAGTAGGGATTCTATGATTCTAATCAATTATTTAACTTTCACTCTGCGCTAATACCCTGTGCACTTATTTATACCTGTACATAGAACTGTACAGCACAGTACAGGCCCTTCGGCCCACGATGTTGTGCCGAACTAGTCTGAAACCTAAGATCAAATCAACCTACTCCCAATCATTCTAGTGCACTCCATATGCCTATCCAATAACCGCTTGAAAGTTCCTAAAGTGTCCGACTCCACTACCATAGCTGGGAATGCGTTTCACGCCCCTACCACTCTGAGTAAAGAACCTACCTCTGACATCCCTCCTGTATCTTCCACCATGAACCTTATAGTTATGCCCCCTTGTAACAGCTACATCCACCCGAGGAAAAAGTCGCTGAACGTCCACTCTATCTATCCCTCTCATCCTCCTCTCCAATGAGAAAAGCCCTAGATCCCTCAACCTTTCCTCATAAGACTTATCCTCCAATCCAGGCAGCATCCTGGTAAATCTCCTTTGCACCCTTTCCAATGCTTCCACATCCTATAATGAGGTGACCAGAACTGCACACAATACTCCAAATGTGGTCTAACCAAGGTCTTGCACAGTTGCAGCATAACCTCACGGCTCTTAAACTCAATCCCCCTGTTAATAAATGCTAACACATTTCTTTCGTCACGGCTCTATAGACTTGGGTGGATACAACTAATATAGTTTTTTATAGTATATCCACTTGGGTGGATACAATTAATATAGTTTGGAAAGTCTCTCCCATCAGAAGGTACCATGTAGACACTGAAGGATTTTACAAAATATTAGAATAATTTAATTAAAAAATTAAAAAGTTATAATTTCTGAAAATCAATGTAAAACTGAAGTTGATGAAACTACAGTAGGTCCCCATCCACATCTGCTTTAAAACAAAAAGATTGGACTTTTGGCTCCGACAGGGTTGACTTGTATTTCCCAGAGATAATTTAACACATCCCATCACACATGCCTGTGCACAAGACTTGGTGTCAAGCAGAAAGCCTGCTGATTAAAGGCACAACTTACTATAGTACAATGCTAAATAGAACAAAACTTTCCAGGTTGCCGATACTTGGTCTTATAGCGATGCTACAATTGACGTGTAAGGAAAGGGCAGTACCCTGCAGCTAAAGTATTCCAGTGCCTTTTACTTGAAAGCACATGCACGTGGAGCTCAACTGTGATGCTCTTCATAACTTAAACAACCTGCCAAAGCTCACTGCTGAGACCAAAATAATTACGAAAAAGAATGACTGGGGAGATTAGAAAAAATCCTTCATGCAATTTTAGAATCTGGGATTCTCTACCACAAGTAGCTTTTGGAGCAGAGTGCTTCAATTTGTTTCAATGGCAATTATAGTTAATTGAAAAATAAATACTTAAAGGTATGGGAATCAAACAAAGGACAGATTGGAGTAAATAATTTGTGCAGAAACAGTTCAGTGGAGACTTGGAAGGTAATGTAGCCTGTTGTGCTGAACTGTGCTATGACTGTACAATTGGTGATTGATATTCATTGATCAATTCAGTATCTTCCTTTACATTATTTCCCTAATGAATTTGACATCCGAATTCAAGAAAAGTTCACAAACCTCTGATAATACATAGATGGGTTTATTTACAAGAGTGAGATACATCGAAATATACCCAGTGAGAGTCTCATTCCAGCTGAATGCATGGGGGGGGGGGGGGGGGGAGGAATGACCGAGAACAAACAAAATGGGAAGGTTTATAGTATTATGGAAACCAGGAGTGATTAAGTAGTATAATGTGAGGCAAATGGAGGCGATAATTAGACAAATATAGAAGCAAAAGATGGGTGCATGGAGGTGTAAATTGTTGCAGCAGATAGAGTGGAGGGGAAGCATGGAAAACTGACAAAATGGGAGGATTCCTGTGGCCTGGAATGTGTTAAAAGAAAGGCCGATGATGGCAGCATGGTGGCGCAGTGGTTAGCACTGCTGCCTCATGGCACTGAGGTCCCAGGTTCGATCCCGGCCCCGGGTCACTGTCCATGTGGAGTTTGCACATTCTCCCTGTGTTTGGGTGGGTTTCACCCCCACAACCCAAAGATGTGCAGTGTAGGTGGATTGGCCACGCAAAATTGCCCCTTAATTGGAAAAAATGAATTGGGCACTCTAAATCTAAAAAACAGAAAGGCCGATAGACCTCAATGGTGAAGACCATCCATAGGGGATCTTTACAATGTTTAAGAAGCATTTTGATGAGCACTTGAAATGCCATAGCATACAAGGCTACAGACCAAGTACTTGGAAAATAGGATTGGAATCGATAAGTGCTTGATGGCTGGTGCAGACACAATGGGCCAAAGGGTCTCTTTCAGTGCTGTAAAACTATGACTCCATTCCCAAAAATTCTGGTGCAGCCTCAGCGTTAAAGCTGTAAAATTGCCAAGTAGAAAGATGGGTTGCTGTACTTTGAACTTGCATTCAGCTTCATTGAACAGCAATCGAGGCCAAAGATAGCGATGTTTGAGCAAGATGGAGAAAGTGGCAGGAATCAGAAGCTTTAATGTTTAATCTTAAGGACATTATCTCTGGTATTGCAGCACTCCCTCAGTTTGGCACTGGAATGTCAGCCTGAAAATAAATCCAGGAGAGCACGGTCATGTGAATCTGGAGCCAGAAACAAATTTGAGCTGCAGTTATCAGTAAACACTGACTGGTACTGGTACCAAACACTGGTAGTGATTTCCTTACCAGACCAGGCACTAATTATTTTTTATAACCTCTGGTTTTTGAACTCTGCCAAGGAAACCGGTTACTCCTATCTACTCTATCCTATCTCTACCCCTCACAATTTTGTATACCTCAATCGTGTCACCCCTCAGCCTTTTCAGTTCCCAGGAAAACAACCTCCATCCTCATAGCTACAATTCCCCAGCCCTGGCAACATTCTAGTAAATCTTCTCTCCAGAGAGGTTACATCCTTCCTGTAATGTGGTGACGAGAACAGCGCAGAATACCCCATTTGTGACCTCACTGCTGTTCTGAATAGTTCCATCATTACTTTTGTATTCAAGACCTCTGCCAATGAAGGACAGCATACCACATTCCTTTTTTTAAATAAATTTAACCCAATTCATTTTTTCCAATTAAGGGGCAAATTTAGCATGATCAATCCAATCAACACGGGGAGAATGTGCAAACTCCACACGGACAGTGACCCAGAGCCAGGATTGAACCTGGGACCTTGGCGCCGTGAGGCAACAGGGCTAACCTACCACATTCCTTCTTTACAACCTTATCTACCTGTACTGCTACCTTTAGGCACCTGTGCACTTTCATGTCGTGATCTCTCATTTCACCAATCTCTCTGCATTTCCGTTTACTGTTTGACGACCTTAAATGCATTACCTTACACTTATCCGAGTTGAACTCCATCTGCCACTTTGCCCACCCCACCAACCCATCTATATAATTTGAGCTTACAGCTATACTCTACACTATCCACTACATGGCCAATTTTTGTGTTTGCTGATTTTCCAATGATGCCCCCTGCTTTCAAGTCCAAAGCGTTAATATATAAAACAGTCGGGGTCCCAATACTGAGACCTGCGGAACATCGCTTGAATCAGCTTTCCAGTCGCAAGGGCAGCCATTGACCATTAACCGTTGTTTTTTGTTAATAAGCCAACTTTGAATCCAATTGATCACATTACCCTACATTACCGGTCTCCCATGTGGGACCTTGCCAAATGCCTTACTAAAATCCATGCAGACGACTTCCAGTGGCGGGGATGTGCTGAGTAGGCGCACATCAGGTGGCTCGCCTCCATAAGATAGGAAAATAGGCACTTTCGGCCAAATTTAGCCCACAAAACCAGACTTAAACATTCCCTCATCCTCAACAATAGAATGAACAACAAAATGCCAGGAAGCAACAGCTCAAGAGGCCGGAGGGACACCAGAAACTGGCAAGGGACAGGAGCAACGAGCAAGCAGGCCAACGGACCCACGAGGCAAGGGGTCCACTGCCTCCCATGAGAGAGGTAGCCTGGTGACCCAGAAAACAAGCTCCCAGTCCCTCCGGCAGGTGATCGATGGAGGATGTTCCTAACCAAGGAACTAAACGTAATGAACGACGCCATTATGATCGAGATAAAGGCGATGGTCAAAGTGGAGGAGGTGCTAGCCGCCATGCAGACGGCACTCGACAGCATGAGTAGAAACTAGAAGCCCAGGGGAACACGATTTGAGAACTGGAAAAGGTGTCGACACATCAGGGCAACCGAATCGTTGCCCTGGAAGCTGAGAACAAGAGGCTGGTGGCGACCAAGGGGAGCCTGAAAGGGAAGGTCGAGGACCAGGAAAATGGGTCGAGGAGGCAGAACATTCGGATAGTGGGCCTGCAAAGGGCATCGAGGGCAGGGATCCAACTGACTACATGGCCCAAATGATGGACAACCTGGTTGGGAAGGACAGGTTCTCCAAACCGCCAGAGATCGACAGGGCTCACAGATTGCTCTGGCCAAAGCCCAGGCCAGGAAACAGCCGAGGGCAATAATAGCCAAGCTCCACAAACATCACGATTGAGAAAGGATTCTTCGCTGGGCTTGACAAGGAGGGACATCAAATAAGAGTGTACCAGGACATTGCGGCAGACCTGGCAAAGCGCAGAGCCTAATTTAACCAAAGGCGGCCAGCCAAAGAGAAAGGTCAGATTCCGGATGTTATTTCCAGCTAGACTGGGGTACTTACCAGGGCAAGGAGCATTATTTCACTGTCCTGGCAGAGACGAACAAGTTTGTCCATCAGAATGGTCTGGACAGGCAATTGGAGAGGCAGCGGTGAGGAAGACACAGAGCAGACGAAGGGGAAGAAGAAAAAAAATGGACAATTTTGCACGGGACTGCATTGCCTCACTATGAACTATGGAACCAGCTCACAGGAAGGAGGGGTGAGGGTAACAGGGTACAGGAGATGGTGAGGAGGAGACAGTAGGGACATGAGCAGAGCAGGTGTAGGAGGGGGTCAGATCTACCCTCTGACGGAGGCCATGCCAGCGCCAGGAAGTACGAGACTGAGGGGGCCGCGGGGCATCTCCCATCGGGGAGAGAGCTTCAAGTGGGGGGGAGGGGGGAGAGAGACACAGCGATGGGAAGGGAGGGGGTAGATAGAAGAGGTGGTACAGGGGGCAGCGAGAGGTGCCGATGGAGGAACAAAACGATGCGGTGGAAGGGGGCGCCTCTGAACTGGCTTCGGCAGATCGATATCGGAAATGTGAAGCAAGGTGGCACTGTAAGCAGCCACTTTGGAGGATCCCTAAACAAAGGGAAACCCCGGAGTGCAGGGGCTTACCCATATGGCATACACGCAGTTGGCGGCCATGATGGGCAGCCCCTGGACAAAGAAACCCCAGAGCCCAGGGGCCTGGCCTCATGGTGAGGTGACCTTGGCCATTTTGGATGGCACCCTAACAAAGGGAAATCCCGGAGTGCAGAGGTGCATCCACAAGGTAAGTACGGTTGATCCCGCAGGAGGGGGTGGGGGGTAACAAAATACCTCATAGTCACCTGGAACGTTGGGGTACTTAACGGCCCAGTAAAAAGATCCAGAGTCCTTGCCCACCCGAAAGGCATGAAAGCTGACATAGTCTTCGTCCAAGAGACGCACCTGAGAGGGTAGGACCGACTACGGGTAAGGAAGAGCTGGGTGGAACAGACCTACCATTCCTGTTATGGGACTAGAGCTAGGGGGTGTAGCCATAAGAGGACGGTGTTCACCGTGACGAGTATGGTTATGGACCAAGGGGATGGTACATCAGTGTTAGCGGTGTCCTGGTAAACGTGTATGCGCCCAACTGGGACGACACGGAACTTATTAAAAAGATGCCGGAAATCCCCGCCATCGACACGCACCCACTGATCATGGGGAGGGGGGGAAAGACAACTGTGGACAAGACCCACTGATGGACAGGTCAAACCCGAGAACGGCGAAAGTGGTAGGCATGGCTAAGGAACTGGGAACGTTCATGGGCAGTAGATCCATGGCGGATCATGGACCTGGTTGAGAAGGAAATTCTCATTTTTCTCGCATCGACGACTTTGTAGTGGGAAAATCAGTGCTTCCAGAAATAATAAGAGCGGAATACTCCAAGATTGTAATCTCCGACCATGCCCACATTACATGGATGTGAGGATGGACGTCGCACATGGAGGTTGGACACAACCCTCCTGGCCGACAAGCTCTTCTGCCAGAAAACATCACAGGCCATAGGCGAGTACGTCACAAACAACCGGAACGGGGAAGTCTCACCTTCTGCATTCTGGGAGGCACTGAAGGCTGTGATTAGGGGAGAAATAATCGCCTATAAGGCTCGCAGAGACACAGAAGAGAGGATGGCTAGGCAACAACTGATCAACTCCATTCTGGAGTTTGACAGAAGATACTCTGAGGCCCCGACCGTAGAGCTTCTGGTGGAGAGGAAAAAGCTACAAAGGGACTTTAACCTGCTATCCACCAGGAAAGCAGTGCACCAACGGGGCACCTTTTACCAGCACGGAGACAAGGCTAGCCACTTGCTGGCTCACCAGCTGAGAAAGCAGACGGCGTGAGGGAAATAGCCCAGGTAAAGGATAAAGCCAGTCTGGCAGCTCAACCAGAAAAGGTCAACGAAGCATTCAAGACCTTCCACCTGGGACTGTATACTCTGAACGCCCCCCAACTTGGGATGAAACGGTTCCCCAATGGGCTGGACATGCCAGCCGTGGGGGGTGGGGGGGAATAGATGGGGGGAGCTGGAAGCACCACTAGGATTGGGAGAGGTAATGGAGAGCATCAACTCCATGTAGGTGGGGAAGGCGTCGGGATTCTCAGTGGGCTTCTACAAAGCATTTGCGACGGCAGTGGCACCTGCGGGAAATGTTGGTCGACTCATTCGCGAGGGGCGCCCTGCCTCCAACGCTAACATAGGCCACCATATCGCTGATACCCAAAAGAGGACAAAGACCCAAAGGAGTGCGAATCCTACAGACCCATTTCGCTGCTCAATGTGGGTACGGAAATACTCGCAAAAGTCCTGGCCAAGTGGCTACAGAATTGCGTACCAGAGGTGGTCGTAGAAAACTAGGTAGGCTTTGTTCAGGGTAGACAGCGAACTACGAACATCAGGCACCTGCTGAACGTGATAGTGACCCCATCCTGGGAGAGAACACCAGTGGTGATCGTCTCCCAGAGGTGGACGTAGAAAAGGTCTTCGACAGAGTCGAGTGGAGATACTTCATTGAGGTATTAGAGCGGTTTGGACTAAATAATAATAATCTTGATTAGTGTCACAAGTAGCTTATATTAACACTGCAATGAAGTTACTGTGAAAATCCCCTAGTCGCCACATTCTGGCGCCTGTTCGGGTACACTGAATTCAGAATGTCCAATTCACCTAAGAAGCACATCTCTTTAGACTTCTGGGAGGAAACCGGAGCACACGGAGGAAACCCACGCAAACACGGGGCGGGGAGAACGTGCAGACTCCACACAGACAATCACCCAAGCTGGTAATCGGACCCTGGTCTTTGGCGCTGTGAAGCAACAGTGTTAACCACTGTGCTACCGTGCTGCCGCAGGGATAGGGTTCACCTCATGGGTGAAACTCCTATACAATGCCCCCAAGGCCAGTGTACGGACCAATGCCACCAGACCTGAATACTTCCAGCTACACAGAGGCACAAGGCAGGGATGTCTGCCGTTCCTGCTCCTGTTCACCCCGGCCATCGAGCTGTTGGCGATCGTCCTGAGAGCGGCGAGAGGCTGGAAGGGAAACCGAAGGGGGGCAGAGAGCACAGAGTCTCGCTCTATGTGGGTGACCTGCTCCTCTACATCTCAGATCCGCAAAGTTACATGAAAGAAATCATGAAGTATCTGGAAGAGTTTGGAGCCTTCTCGGGCTACAAACTCCACCTGGGCAAAAGCAAAGTTTTCTCGGCGAACCCAAGAGGGGGAGGGGCAGAGCTGGAGAGTCTACCATTTAAAATAGCCCAAAGCAAATTCCGCTACCTGTGGATACAGATGGGCCATGACTGGACATGGATTCACAAGTGAAACTTGACCAGTCTGGCAGAGGAAGTATAAATAGGACCTACATAGATGGGATGCACTCCCGCTTTCCCTGGCGGGGAGGGTGCAGACGATCAAGATGAACGTACTGCCAGGTTCCTCTTCCTATTTAGATCCATCCCGATCTTCATCCCCAAGGCCTTTTTCCATTCAATAGATAAGTTGATTATGGCATTTGGGGGGGGGGAGAAGCGTCCAAGAAGCCCCAAAACAGTACTACAAAGTAGAAGAAACATAGGGGCCTGGCCCTCCCGAACTTGCAATACTACCACTGGGCAGCCACAGCAGAAAAGGTGAAGGGATGGGTACAGGACCCAAACACGGAATAGGTGAGGGTGGAGGAGTCCTCTTGTACAAGGACAACCTTCCGGGCCCTTCCCATGGCAATGCTCCCATCCTCGCCAGCAAAACACTCCTAAGCCCCAGTGGTGGTAGCGACCCTGTGAACTTGGAACCAGATGAGGCAACATTTTGGTCTGACTCATATGTCCATCATGGTCCCCATCTGCGGCAACCATAAGTTTGCACCAGCCATGCTCGACGCCACCTTTAAGAGGTGGAGACAGGACAGGGGGCACACTGACAGTTAGGGACTTTTGCATGGGAGATAGATTAGCGACCCTAGGGGAGCTGGCGGAGGCACTGGACCTACCAACCGGGAACGAACTCCGGCATCTACAGGTCAAAAACTTTCTCTGCAAGGAGAGGACTACATACCCACAAACACTGAGAAGCACAATGCTAGAAGAGTTACTGGATGCGGACAGTCTGGGGAGGGGAAACTGTGGGGATCTATACGGACAACATTTAGAAAGGACGCGGTCCCCACTGGACGAAGCTCAGGAGAAATGGGAAGAACTTGGGCCGGAAATAGGGTGGGGACTTTGGAGTGAAGCACTGTGCAGGGCCAACTCCACCTCCTCATGCACAAGGCTAAGCCTCATTCACATGAAAGTGGTGCACAGAGCACACCCTTTCTTCTTTTAAAAATTAATTTAGAGTACCCAATTCATTATTTCCAATTAAGGGGTAATTTTAGCGTGGCCAGTCCACCTAGTCTGTGCAAACTCCACACGGACAGTGACCCAGAGCCGGGATCAAACCTGGGACCTCGGCGCCGTGAGGCTGCAGGGCTAACCCACTGCGCCACCGTGCTGCCCCCACAGAGCACACAGAGAACCCGAATGAGCAGGTTCTTCCCGGAGGTGGAGGGGCAAATGAGAACGGCGCCAGGAAGGCCCGGCCAACACACCCACATGCCGCAGATTTGTCGGCTTCTGTACAGCCTTCTTTGAGGCAATGTCCAAGGTTGTGGGGGTGAGGGTGGAGCGTTGCCCAAAAGTGGCAATCTTCGGGGTATCGAACTATTCATGGGGAAGAGAACCAACGTCCTTGCCTTTGCCTCTCTAATCGCCCACTGGAGAATTGGCTGGCAATCAGCAGCACCACCCACAGCTGCAGACTGGCTGGCAGACCTATCGGAATTTCACCACCTGGAGAAGATCAGGTTTACCATCTCTGGCATCAGGGAGCCAACATACCATCCTGGATTCATGTCTGCGGCCACAGAAACGCCTGTCTGTACCCCTTACTACCATAGCCCTGTTTTCCTCCCCTTCTGTGCAGCAGAGCCACTGGTGGTGCCATGAACTTGGCTGTTGCTGCTTTCTACTGAGAGGCTATCCCCCCCCCCCCTCCCCCAAGGATACCAGCACAAGATGTTATCATTCGAAAAGATTGAGTATCCAAAGCGGTATATCTATTTGAGAGGGGGATGACCACAGGCTACTCCTGCACTTCCTTCCTCAGCCTTTTACTTTGTTTGATGGTCACCTTTCTGCCTGTCCAACCTTCACCTGTGGTCTGACCATCTTACTGGACGTGTTATCCACAATGTTCTCAGCATTGTGGAGGCTCCACAGTGATTCCAGCTGCAGCTCCAGCTCCAATATGCAGTTAGCCAGTAACCACTGCTGGACACACTTCCTGCACATGTGGTCATCAGGGACACTGGAATCATCCTTTACTTCCCACACACTGCACCAAGAAGAACACACCACAGGCCTGAGATTGACGTCTCTCTAGATTAAATTAGTTATTCCCTTCAAGAGAATTTAATTAAGCTAGGGATCTTACTTTGTTTCAAACACTTCTTTTGTAATCAAAAGTCCCTACCTGACTTCCGGGTGCGGCTTTGCAGAGTTAGGTCGCATGTTCGGTAGCTCCCGCTTGGAACGGACTTTTGGGCTCTTTACAGGGCCCCCACGGCATCTGTTTGAAATTTCCCGGTGTGGGAAGAAGACTGCAACATTCCCCCGACAGTGTCCCCCAGGAATGGTATGTCTCTTAGTTACCAGACCCGGCAGAAACAGTAAAAGATTTGGCTTTAACTGCAGGATAAACAAAGCCTCTTCCAGCACGCAGGCGGGGGAAGGGCAAGGTTAGAGGCTGCAAACTGACTTGAGGGCCTTTATTAAAGGTGAATTCTAGCAGCAGAGGGAACAACTGTGAAAATATCTACCAAGGCCATTGAAGAAGCGAGGACGAGGCTTCCGGTGGCGGCCATGGAGGAGTAGGTCGCGTATTCAGCAGCTCCCATCTGGAACGGACTCTCAGACCTTTTTCAGGGTCTGCCAAAAGGATTCCCTCTCGAGACTTCCGGTTGCGGCTATGCGGAGCTAAGTCGCACATTCGGCGGCTCCCGCAAAAACAGATTTTTGGGCTCTTTTCAAGGGCCCCCAAGGGCACTTTTTCGCTGTTTCCCAGTGTGGGAAGGAGTTAATAATAGCTCCCCGTCAGTATATGGCTTTAACTAGGAGCGGGGCGACAAAAAAGGTGGTGGTGGACCAGAAGAAGGGAGTGAAGAAGGACAAAATGGCGGCGGGCGCAGACCAGGCAGCGTGGAGGCAGTGGGCGGAAGAGCAACAGGAGGGTATCCAGCGCTGCCTCAGAGATTAAAACGGACCTGCTAGAGCCGATGAAGGCTTCTATTGATAAGCTGCTGGAGACACAGACGGCCCAGGGGGTGGCGATCCGAGAGGCTCGACAAAAGATCTCTGACAACGAGGACGAGATCTTCGGCCTGCCGGTAAAGGTGGAGGCGCACGAGGCGCTCCACAAGAAATGGCAGGAGCGGTTCGAGGAGATGGAGAATCGGTCGAGGCTGAAGAATCTGCGGATTCTGGGCCTCCCGGAGGGGCTGGAGGGGCCGGACGTGGGGGCCTATGTGGTCACCATGTTGAACTCGCTGATGGGAGTGGGGTCCTTCCAGGGACCCCTGGAGCTAGAAGGGGCCCATAGAGTGTTGGCGAGGAGGCCCAAGGCTAACGAGCCTCCGCGGGCGGTGCTGGTGCGGTGCCATCGGTTCGTCGATCGGGAGTGTGTGCTCAGGTGGGCCAAGCAGGAGGAGCAGCAGGTGGGAGAACGCGGAGGTTCGGATATATCAGGGCTGGAGTGCGGAGGTGGCGAAGAGGAGGGCCGGGTACAATCGAGCGAAGGCGGTGCTGCACAGGAAGGGGGTGAAGTTTGGCATGTTGCAGCCGGCACGACTGTGGGTTACCTACAGGGACCGGCACCATTATTTTGAGTCTCCGGAGGAGGCGTGGGCCTTTGTTCAGGCCGAGAAGCTGGACACAGACTGAGGGTCGGGATGGGCGATTGGGGACTGCGGTGGATATGTTATGCCTATTTTTGGTTCGGGGTGGGGGGGCCTTTGCATTGTTTTGGGTTTCTTTTTCTCTGTGTTTTTCTCTTTTGGGTTGGGGAGGGTGGATGGGGCGGGTTGGGCACTGTTTTGGTTGGTGGTGGGGCCTGGTAGGTGGAGAGCGCGGGCTTTTTTCCCGCGCCGAAGACTGGGGGGGCGGGGAAGCGAGGATTGTTTCCCGCGCTTAGAACGGAGGGGGGAGGGGGAGAGCCTGTGGATGGGGAGCGGGAGAGGAGGGTTGAGGAGGGTGTGCCACACAATGGGGGGAGCCGAAGGGGAGGTGGAGTGGCAGGGGTCAGCAGGAGTCAGTTGACTTGCGGAAGTGCAATGGGGGGAGTAAGCCAGCTAGGATGGGTCCTAGACGGTGGGGGGGGGGGGGGGGGGGGGGGGAATCGAGTTGCTGCTGCTAAGGTCAAGGAGGAGCTGGAGCAAGTGGGGGGGGGGGGGGGGGGGGGAACGGGCCGGGTGTGGGGTGCAGGCGCGTGGCTGGCCGAGGAGGGGTCATGGCTAGTCGGCGGGTGGGTAGCCCCCTGATCCGGCTGATAACCTGGAATGTAAGGGGACTGAATGGGCCGGTTAAGCGGGCCCGCGTGTTCACGCACCTGAAGGGGCTCAAGGCGGTTGTGGTTATGCTCCAGGAGACACACCTGAAGGTGGCAGACCAGGTAAGATTGAGGAAAGGGTGGGTAGGTCAGGTGTTTCACTCGGGGCTAGATGCCAAAAATCAAGGGGTGGCGAAAGAAGGTGTCATTCGAGGTGTCGAGCATTGTGGCAGATAATGGCGGTAGGTACATAATGGTAAGTGGTTAGTTGCAGGGAGAGAGGGTGGTACTCCGAACTGGGACAACGCGGGTTTTATGCGGCGTATGTTGGGTCGGATCCCAGACTTGGAAGTGAAGGGCCTGATAATGGGGAGAGACTTTAACACGGTGTTGGATCCGGCACTGGATCGCTCCAGGTCTAGGACGGGTAGGAAGCTGGCGACGGCTAGAGCGTTGAGGGGATTTATGGATCAAATGGGAGGGGTGGACCCTTGGAGATTTGCACGGCCGGGGGCTAGGGAATTTTCATTCTTCTCACATGTCCATAAGGCTTATTCTCAAATCGACTTTTTCATTTTGAGTAGGGCGCTGATAGCGAGAGTAGAGGATACCGAGTATTCGGCAATAGCCATTTCGGACTTGGGGATGGGGGAGGAGAGGGACCAGCGCCTGCTGTAGTGCTTGGAGGTGGGGCTGTTGGCGGACGAGGAGGTGAGCGAGCGAGTCCGAGGAAGTATCGAGAGGTACTTGGAGACCAACGACAACGGGGTGATCCGAGTGGGGATGGTATGTGCGGCGCTGAAGGCGGTGGTGAGAGGAGAGCTGATCTCCATTAGGGCCCACAAGGAGCGGAGGGAGAGGCTGGTGGGGGAGATGGTGAGGGTAAACAGGAGGTATGCGGAAGAGCCTGAGGGAGGATTGTTGAGGAAGAGGCGCAGCCTCCAGGCCGAATTCGACCTGGTGACCACCAGGAAGGCGGAGGTGCAGTGGAGGAAGGCCCAGGGGGCGATTTATGAGTACGGGGAAAAGGCCAGCCGGATGCTGGCGTATCAGCTTCGGAAGCGGGACGCAGCTAGGGAGATCGGGGGAGTTAAGGACAGGGGAGGGAGCATGGTGCGGAGTGGGGTTGGCATCAATGGAGTCTTCAGGGCCTTCTACGAGGAATTGTACCGATCCGAGCCCCCCGGGAGGAGAGAGGGATGGGCCGTCTCCTGGACCAATTGTTTCCAAAGGTGGAAGAGGGACTGGTGGCGGGACTGGGGGCCCTGAATGGGCTGGAGGAGCTGATCAAAGGGATAGGAAGCATGCAGGCGGGGAAGGCACCAGGGCCGGATGGTTTCCCGGTCGAGTTCTATAAGAAATATATGGACCTGTTGGGCCCGCTGTTAGTTAGGACCTTTAATGAGGCAAGGGAGGGGGGGATTTTACCCTCGACCATGTCCCAGGCACTGATCTCCTTAATCCTGAAGCGGGACAAGGACCCCCTGCAATGTGGGTCTTACAGACCGATTTCCTTGCTAAATGTAGATGCCAAGGTGCTGGTGAAGGTCTTAGCCGCGAGGATTGAGGATTGTGTGCCGCAGATCATCCATGAAGACCAGACGGGGTTTGTGAAGGGGAGACAGTTGAACGCGAATGTGCGGAGGCTTTTGAACGTTATCATGATGCCGGCGAGGAAGGGGGAAGCGGAGATAGTGGTGGCGATGGACACTGAGAAATCCTTCGATAGGGTAGAGTGGGGGTACCTGTGGGAGGTGCTGAAGAGGTTCGGGTTTGGGGAGGGGTTTGTCAGGTGGGTTAGGCTGTTGTATGAGGTCCCGATGGCGAGTGTGGCCACAAATAGGAGGAGGTCCGAATACTTTTGGTTGCACCGAGGGACGAGACAGGGCTGTCCCGTCCCCCCTGCTCTTCGCACTGGCGATTGAACCCCTGGCTATGGCACTGAGAGAGTCGAGGAACTGGAGGGGGTTGGTGCGGGGTGGGGAGGAGCATAGGGTGTCGCTTTGTGCGGACGACCTGCTGCTGTATGTGGCGGACCCGGTGGGAGGCATGCCAGAGGTAATGAGGATCCTTAGGGAATTCAGGGACTTTTCGGGGTACAAGCTCAATATGGGGAAGAGCGAGCTGTTCGTAGTTCAGCTAGGAGACCAGGAGAGGGGGATTGGCGAGCTCCCACTAAAAAGGGTGGAGAGGAGCTTCAGATATTTGGGGGTCCAGGTGGCCAGGAGCTGAGGGGCCCTGCATAGGCTTAACTTTACAAGGCTGGTGGAGCAAATGGAGGAGGAGTTCAAGTGGTGGGATGCGTTGCCGCTGTCCTTGGCGGGTAGGGTGCAGTCAATCAAAATGACGGTGTTCCCAAGGCTTTTGTTCCTGTTCCAGTGCCTCCCCGTGTTTATCCCGAAGGCTTTTTTCAGGCAGGTTAACAGGAGTATAATGGGGTTTGTGTGGGTGCGAGGGACTCCGAGGGTGAGAAGTGTGTTCCTGGAGCGGAGTAGAGATATCATAGAATTTACAGTGCAGAAGGAGGCCATTCGGCCCATCGAGTCTGCACCGGCTCTTGGAAAGAGCACCCTACCCAAGGTCAACACCTCCACCCTATCCCCATAACCCAGTAACCTCAATCAACACTAAGGGAAATTTTGGACACTAAGGGCAATTTATCAGCGCCAATCCACCTAACCTGCACATCTTTGGACTGTGGGAGGAAACCGGAGCACCCGGAGGAAACCCACGCACACACGGGGTGGATGTGCAGACTCCGCACAGACAGTAACCCAAGCCGGAATCGAACCTGGGACCCTGGAGCTGTGAAGCAATTGTGCTATCCACAATGCTACCGTGCTGGCCCTCTAAGTTGCAGAATAAAAATAAAAGCTGGGGGGGCTGGCGCTGCTCAACCTCTGTGGGTACTACTGGTCCGCCAATGCGACGATGGTGCGCAAGTGGGTGATGGAGGGGGAGGGGGCTGCATGGAAGAGGCTGGAGACGTCGTCCTGTGTGGGTACGAGTCTGGGGGCGCTGGCAACGGCGCTGCTGCCGCTTCCTCCAAGGACGTATACCACGAGCCCGGTGGTGGTAGCGGCCCTCAAAATTTGGGGGCAGTGGAGCCGGCATAGGGGGGAACACCCATATGTTCTGGGCATGCCCAGCGCTGGAGGAATCTTGGAAGGGCGTAGCGAGGACGGTGTCGAGGGTGATAGGATCCAGGGTCAGACCGGGCTGGGGGCTCGCAATATTTGGGGTGGAAGAGGAGCCGGGAGTGCAGGAGGCGAAAGAGGCCGGAATTCTGGCCTTTGCGTCCCTGGTAGCCAGGCGAAGGATTCTCCTTCAGTGGAAAGATGCGATGCCCCCAAGTGTGGAATCCTGGATCAGCGATATGGCAGGGTTTATTAAATTGGAGAGGGTGAAATCCGCCTTGAGACGGTCGGTACAAGGGTTCTTTAGGCGGTGGCAACCGTTCTTAGACTTTCTGGCAGAACGATAGACATTGGTCAATGGCAGCAGCAGCTTGGGGTGGGGGGTTTACTTTATTTTTGTTTATGTTATTTACACCAGAGGGTCTGAGGGGGTGTATACACCTGTTGTGTTAAGTTGGAGTGTTAATGTTAATTTATTATTTATGTACCGGGGGGGGGGTTTGGGGGGTTGCTTTTTTAGATTGTGTTTTGTACTTAACCCTGTTGGGTTCTTTTTTCTTTCTCATTTTGTTATTGATATTTTATGAAAACCTTTAATAACATTTTTTTTTTTTTTAAGTCCTGACCTTTATTTAAGCGAAGATATCATACTTTTAAAAACAGTGAGACGATACTCTGCAGGTCTCATTTACCTGTTTTCGTTGGGACTGTTTCCTTTGGGACCATGTCACTTTCTGAACTGTGACGTCACCTCCAAAAGCCGCTATTGGTGGCCCCAATGGTCCCCGCTGTTGCTGTACAACAGGTTTCACATGGATACTGTTGACACTCAGCTCTGCCTCACCACCAAATCTCCTGACCTTTCCATTGTCTCTAAATTACCAGACTTCTTGTCCAACATCAGGACTGGATGAACAGAAGTTTCCTCCAACTAGATATTGGGAAGACCAAAGCCATTGTTTTGGTTTCTGCCAGAAACTCTGTTCTCCAACCACTGACTCTATCCCTATTCCCCCACCAAACATCAGCGTCTGTCAGACTTGATGTTGTATTTGATCCTGATATGAGATTCCGACCACCTAATTGCTCTGTCACCAAGACTGCATACTTCCACCTCCAGGGACCAAGGTTCAATTCCATACTTGGGTGACTGTCTGTGTGGAGTCCATTTGCACGTTCTCCCCTGTCCACGTGGTGCTCTGTTTCTTCCACACTCCAAAGATGTGCAGGTTAGATGGACTGGCCATGATCAATGTGTGGGGTCACAGGGATAGGCTTAAGTAGGGTACTCCTTCAGAGGGCCAGTGCAGTCTTGATGGGCCAAATGGCTTTCTTCTGCACTGAAGGGATTCAATGGAACTGTGTATAGATTGGTGGCCACACTTCCAACATTGAACATTACCCATTTTCAGGTCAGCCTCAGCTCATCTGCTGAAACCTATTATTATAGACTTGACCATCCCAACACTCTCCTGCCAGCCTCCCATCTTTCACCCTCAATGAATTTGAGCTCATCTAAAACTCTACTGCCCCTATCATAAATTACACCCAAGTCCCCATCACCGCTCAGCATTTGAGAGCTGCTGTCTCAACACAAATCCCTCTTCTCCAAAGAGAAAATGCTGGAAAATCTCAGCCGATCCCACGGCACCTGTAGGGAGAGAAAAGAGCTAAAGTTTCGAGTCCAGGTGGCCCTTTGTCAAAGCTGATTCCTCGTCTTCCTGATTTAATTCTGAGAATGAATTGCCTTGGGGTCCGAAAGCTCTGACTGGGATGCCCCGATATGCAGGGGCTGTCTGAGGGATACAGAAGGAGGAAGGCTGAGCGAGGGGCAGCTTGTCGCCCAGGCCCGCCAGGGTTTCCATGGAAACGACGTACGTCTCGTGGCATCATACGCCTTGTGACGTCGGCGAAGAAGGGAGCCAGCGAACCCGACGTTTGACGCAGTGTTGATGTGCCTGGTTGCCATGGGATTGTGGAGAGCAGGCCGCGGCTTTTGATTCAGACTGAGGAACGCGCGTGTGGCACGAGCAGAATCGCCGGGTGCGCGCGTGAGGCAAAAAACAGAATCGCCGGGCGCGCGAACTTTCGTAAAATGTGAGTCCGGGGGGGGGGGGGGGGGGGCGGTGCAGAGATGGGTCTGGTCCTGGGGACTGGTCCTGGGGACTGGGGATAATGGGACTGGCCCTGGGGACTGGGGATAATGGGTCTGGCCCTGGGGACTGGTCCTGGGGACTGGGGATAATGGGACTGGCCCTGGGGACTGGGGATAATGGGTCTGGCCCTGGGGACTGGGGATAATGGGTCTGGTCCTGGGGACTGGGGATAATGGGTCTGGTCCTGGGGACTGGGGATAATGGGACTGGTCCTGGGGACTGGGGATAATGGGTCTGGTCCTGGGGACTGGGGATAATGGGTCTGGTCCTGGGGACTGGGGGTTAATGGGTCTGGTCCTGGGGACTGGTCCTGGGGACTGGTCCTGGGGGATAATGGGACTGGTCCTGGGGGATAATGGGTCTGGTCCTGGGGACTGGTCCTGGGGACTGGGGGATAATGGGTCTGGTCCTGGGGACTGGGGGATAATGGGTCTGGTCCTGGGGACTGGTCCTGGGGACTGGGGGATAATGGGACTGGTCCTGGGGGATAATGGGTCTGGTCCTGGGGACTGGGGATAATGGGTCTGGTCCTGGGGACTGGGGGATAATGGGACTGGTCCTGGGGACTGGGGATAATGGGTCTGGTCCTGGGGACTGGGGATAATGGGTCTGGTTCTGAGGACTGGGGGATAATGGGACTGGTCCTGGGGACTGGGGATAATGGGTCTGGTCCTGGGGACTGGTCCTGGGGACTGGGGATAATGGGACTGGCCCTGGGGACTGGGGATAATGGGTCTGGCCCTGGGGACTGGTCCTGGGGACTGGGGATAATGGGACTGGCCCTGGGGACTGGGGATAATGGGTCTGGCCCTGGGGACTGGGGATAATGGGTCTGGTCCTGGGGACTGGGGATAATGGGTCTGGTCCTGGGGACTGGGGATAATGGGACTGGTCCTGGGGACTGGGGATAATGGGTCTGGTCCTGGGGACTGGGGATAATGGGTCTGGTCCTGGGGACTGGGGGTTAATGGGTCTGGTCCTGGGGACTGGTCCTGGGGACTGGTCCTGGGGGATAATGGGACTGGTCCTGGGGGATAATGGGTCTGGTCCTGGGGACTGGTCCTGGGGACTGGGGGATAATGGGTCTGGTCCTGGGGACTGGGGGATAATGGGTCTGGTCCTGGGGACTGGTCCTGGGGACTGGGGGATAATGGGTCTGGTCCTGGGGACTGGGGGATAATGGGTCTGGTCCTGGGGACTGGGGGATAATGGGTCTGGTCCTGGGGACTGGTCCTGGGGACTGGGGGATAATGGGACTGGTCCTGGGGGATAATGGGTCTGGTCCTGGGGACTGGGGATAATGGGTCTGGTCCTGGGGACTGGGGGATAATGGGACTGGTCCTGGGGACTGGGGATAATGGGTCTGGTCCTGGGGACTGGGGATAATGGGTCTGGTTCTGAGGACTGGGGGATAATGGGACTGGTCCTGGGGACTGGGGATAATGGGTCTGGTCCTGGTGACTGGGGATAATGGGTCTGGTCCTGGGGACTGGGGGATAATGGGTCTGGTCCTGGGGACTGGGGGATAATGGGTCTGGTCCTGGGGACTGGGGGATAATGGGACTGGTCCTGGGGACTGGGGGATAATGGGTCTGGTCCTGGGGACTGGGGATAATGGGTCTGGTCCTGGGGACTGGGGGATAATGGGTCTGGTCCTGGGGACTGGGGGATAATGGGTCTGGTCCTGGGGACTGGGGGATAATGGGTCTGGTCCTGGGGACTGGGGGATAATGGGACTGGTCCTGGGGACTGGGGGATAATGGGTCTGGTCCTGGGGACTGGGGATAATGGGTCTGGTCCTGGGGACTGGGGGATAATGGGTCTGGTCCTGGGGACTGGGGGATAATGGGTCTGGTCCTGGGGACTGGGGGTTAATGGGTCTGGTCCTGGGGACTGGGGGTTAATGGGTCTGGTCCTGGGGACTGGGGGATAATGGGACTGGTCCTGGGGACTGGGGGATAATGGGACTGGTGCTGGGGACTGGGGGATAATGGGTCTGGTCCTGGGGACTGGGGGATAATGGGACTGGTCCTGGGGACTGGGGGATAATGGGTCTGGTCCTGGGGACTGGGGATAATGGGTCTGGTCCTGGGGACTGGGGATAATGGGTCTGGTCCTGGGGACTGGGGATAATGGGTCTGGTCCTGGGGACTGGGGGATAATGGGACTGGTCCTGGGGACTGGGGATAATGGGTCTGGTCCTGGGGACTGGGGGATAATGGGTCTGGTCCTGGGGACTGGGGGATAATGGGACTGGTCCTGGGGACTGGGGGATAATGGGACTGGTCCTGGGGACTGGGGGATAATGGGTCTGGTCCTGGGGACTGGGGATAATGGGTCTGGTCCTGGGGACTGGGGATAATGGGTCTGGTCCTGGGGACTGGGGATAATGGGTCTGGTCCTGGGGACTGGGGGATAATGGGACTGGTCCTGGGGACTGGGGATAATGGGTCTGGTCCTGGGGACTGGGGGATAATGGGTCTGGTCCTGGGGACTGGGGGATAATGGGACTGGTCCTGGGGACTGGGGGATAATGGGTCTGGTCCTGGGGACTGGGGATAATGGGTCTGGTCCTGGGGACTGGGGATAATGGGTCTGGTCCTGGGGACTGGGGGGTAATGGGTCTGGTCCTGGGGACTGGGGGATAATGGGACTGGTCCTGGGGACTGGGGGATAATGGGACTGGTCCTGGGGACTGGGGGATAATGGGTCTGGTCCTGGGGACTGGGGGATAATGGGACTGGTCCTGGGGACTGGGGGATAATGGGTCTGGTCCTGGGGATAATGGGTCTGGTCCTGGGGACTGGGGATAATGGGTCTGGTCCTGGGGACTGGGGATAATGGGTCTGGTCCTGGGGACTGGGGGGTAATGGGACTGGTCCTGGGGACTGGGGGATAATGGGTCTGGTCCTGGGGACTGGGGGGTAATGGGACTGGTCCTGGGGACTGGGGGATAATGGGACTGGTCCTGGGGACTGGGGATAATAGGTCTGGTCCTGGGGACGGGGGATAATGGGTCTGGTCCTGGGGACTGGGGATAATGGGACTGGTCCTGGGGACTGGGGGATATTGGGACTGGTCCTGGGGACTGAGGGATAATGGGACTGGTCCTGGGGACGGAGGATAATGGGACTGGTCCTGGGGACTGGGGATAATGGGACTGGTCCTGGGGACTGGGGGATAATGGGTCTGGTCCTGGGGACTGGGGGATAATGGGACTGGTCCTGGGGACTGGGGGATAATGGGACTGGTCCTGGGGACGGAGGATAATGGGACTGGTCCTGGGGACTGGGGGATAATGGGACTGGTCCTGGGGACTGGGGGTTAATGTGACTGGTCCTGGGGACGGAGGATAATGGGACTGGTCCTGGGGACTGGGGATAATGGGACTGGTTCTGGGGACCGGGGATAATGGGACTGGTCCTGGGGACTGGGGGATAATGGGACTGGTCCTGGGGACTGGGGGATAATGGGACTGGTCCTGGGGACTGGGGGTTAATGTGACTGGTCCTGGGGATTGGGGGATAATGGGTCTCGTCCTGGGGACGGAGGATAATGGGACTGGTCCTGGGGACTGGGGATAATGGGACTGGTTCTGGGGACCGGGGATAATGGGACTGGTCCTGGGGACTGGGGATAATGGGACTGGTTCTGGGGACCGGGGATAATGGGACTGGTCCTGGGGACTGGGGGATAATGGGACTGGTCCTGGGGACTGGGGATAATGGGACTGGTCCTGGGGACTGGGGGATAATGGGACTGGTCCTGGGGACTGGGGATAATGGGACTGGGACTGGGGATAATGGGACTGGTTCTGGGGACCGGGGATAATGGGACTGGTCCTGGGGACTGGGGGATAATGGGACTGGTCCTGGGGACTGGGGATAATGGGACTGGTCCTGGGGACTGGGGGATAATGGGACTGGTCCTGGGGACTGGGGATAATGGGACTGGTCCTGGGGACTGGGGGATAATGGGACTGGTCCTGGGGACTGGGGGATAATGGGACTGGTTCTGGGGACCGGGGATAATGGGACTGGTCCTGGGGACTGGGGATAATGGGACTGGTCCTGGGGACTGGGGGATAATGGGACTGGTTCTGGGGACCGGGGATAATGGGACTGGTTCTGGGGACCGGGGATAATGGGACTGGTCCTGGGGACTGGGGGATAATGGGACTGGTCCTGGGGACTGGGGGATAATGGGACTGGTTCTGGGGACCGGGGATAATGGGACTGGTCCTGGGGACTGGGGATAATGGGTCTGGTCCTGGGGACTGGGGATAATGGGTCTGGTTCTGAGGACTGGGGGATAATGGGACTGGTCCTGGGGACTGGGGATAATGGGTCTGGTCCTGGTGACTGGGGATAATGGGTCTGGTCCTGGGGACTGGGGGATAATGGGTCTGGTCCTGGGGACTGGGGGATAATGGGTCTGGTCCTGGGGACTGGGGGATAATGGGACTGGTCCTGGGGACTGGGGGATAATGGGTCTGGTCCTGGGGACTGGGGATAATGGGTCTGGTCCTGGGGACTGGGGGATAATGGGTCTGGTCCTGGGGACTGGGGGATAATGGGTCTGGTCCTGGGGACTGGGGGATAATGGGTCTGGTCCTGGGGACTGGGGGATAATGGGACTGGTCCTGGGGACTGGGGGATAATGGGTCTGGTCCTGGGGACTGGGGATAATGGGTCTGGTCCTGGGGACTGGGGGATAATGGGTCTGGTCCTGGGGACTGGGGGATAATGGGTCTGGTCCTGGGGACTGGGGGTTAATGGGTCTGGTCCTGGGGACTGGGGGTTAATGGGTCTGGTCCTGGGGACTGGGGGATAATGGGACTGGTCCTGGGGACTGGGGGATAATGGGACTGGTGCTGGGGACTGGGGGATAATGGGTCTGGTCCTGGGGACTGGGGGATAATGGGACTGGTCCTGGGGACTGGGGGATAATGGGTCTGGTCCTGGGGACTGGGGATAATGGGTCTGGTCCTGGGGACTGGGGATAATGGGTCTGGTCCTGGGGACTGGGGATAATGGGTCTGGTCCTGGGGACTGGGGGATAATGGGACTGGTCCTGGGGACTGGGGATAATGGGTCTGGTCCTGGGGACTGGGGGATAATGGGTCTGGTCCTGGGGACTGGGGGATAATGGGACTGGTCCTGGGGACTGGGGGATAATGGGACTGGTCCTGGGGACTGGGGGATAATGGGTCTGGTCCTGGGGACTGGGGATAATGGGTCTGGTCCTGGGGACTGGGGATAATGGGTCTGGTCCTGGGGACTGGGGATAATGGGTCTGGTCCTGGGGACTGGGGGATAATGGGACTGGTCCTGGGGACTGGGGATAATGGGTCTGGTCCTGGGGACTGGGGGATAATGGGTCTGGTCCTGGGGACTGGGGGATAATGGGACTGGTCCTGGGGACTGGGGGATAATGGGTCTGGTCCTGGGGACTGGGGATAATGGGTCTGGTCCTGGGGACTGGGGATAATGGGTCTGGTCCTGGGGACTGGGGGGTAATGGGTCTGGTCCTGGGGACTGGGGGATAATGGGACTGGTCCTGGGGACTGGGGGATAATGGGACTGGTCCTGGGGACTGGGGGATAATGGGTCTGGTCCTGGGGACTGGGGGATAATGGGACTGGTCCTGGGGACTGGGGGATAATGGGTCTGGTCCTGGGGATAATGGGTCTGGTCCTGGGGACTGGGGATAATGGGTCTGGTCCTGGGGACTGGGGATAATGGGTCTGGTCCTGGGGACTGGGGGGTAATGGGACTGGTCCTGGGGACTGGGGGATAATGGGTCTGGTCCTGGGGACTGGGGGGTAATGGGACTGGTCCTGGGGACTGGGGGATAATGGGACTGGTCCTGGGGACTGGGGATAATAGGTCTGGTCCTGGGGACGGGGGATAATGGGTCTGGTCCTGGGGACTGGGGATAATGGGACTGGTCCTGGGGACTGGGGGATATTGGGACTGGTCCTGGGGACTGAGGGATAATGGGACTGGTCCTGGGGACGGAGGATAATGGGACTGGTCCTGGGGACTGGGGATAATGGGACTGGTCCTGGGGACTGGGGGATAATGGGTCTGGTCCTGGGGACTGGGGGATAATGGGACTGGTCCTGGGGACTGGGGGATAATGGGACTGGTCCTGGGGACGGAGGATAATGGGACTGGTCCTGGGGACTGGGGGATAATGGGACTGGTCCTGGGGACTGGGGGTTAATGTGACTGGTCCTGGGGACGGAGGATAATGGGACTGGTCCTGGGGACTGGGGATAATGGGACTGGTTCTGGGGACCGGGGATAATGGGACTGGTCCTGGGGACTGGGGGATAATGGGACTGGTCCTGGGGACTGGGGGATAATGGGACTGGTCCTGGGGACTGGGGGTTAATGTGACTGGTCCTGGGGATTGGGGGATAATGGGTCTCGTCCTGGGGACGGAGGATAATGGGACTGGTCCTGGGGACTGGGGATAATGGGACTGGTTCTGGGGACCGGGGATAATGGGACTGGTCCTGGGGACTGGGGATAATGGGACTGGTTCTGGGGACCGGGGATAATGGGACTGGTCCTGGGGACTGGGGGATAATGGGACTGGTCCTGGGGACTGGGGATAATGGGACTGGTCCTGGGGACTGGGGGATAATGGGACTGGTCCTGGGGACTGGGGATAATGGGACTGGGACTGGGGATAATGGGACTGGTTCTGGGGACCGGGGATAATGGGACTGGTCCTGGGGACTGGGGGATAATGGGACTGGTCCTGGGGACTGGGGATAATGGGACTGGTCCTGGGGACTGGGGGATAATGGGACTGGTCCTGGGGACTGGGGATAATGGGACTGGTCCTGGGGACTGGGGGATAATGGGACTGGTCCTGGGGACTGGGGGATAATGGGACTGGTTCTGGGGACCGGGGATAATGGGACTGGTCCTGGGGACTGGGGATAATGGGACTGGTCCTGGGGACTGGGGGATAATGGGACTGGTTCTGGGGACCGGGGATAATGGGACTGGTTCTGGGGACCGGGGATAATGGGACTGGTCCTGGGGACTGGGGGATAATGGGACTGGTCCTGGGGACTGGGGGATAATGGGACTGGTTCTGGGGACCGGGGATAATGGGACTGGTCCTGGGGACTGGGGGATAATGGGTCTAGTCCTGGGGACTGGGGATAATGGGACTGGTCCTGGGGACTGGGGGATAATGGGACTGGTCCTGGGGACTGGGGATAATGGGTCTGGTCCTGGGGACTGGGGATAATGGGACTGGTCCTGGGGACTGGGGGATAATGGGACTGGTCCTGGGGACTGGGGATAATGGGACTGGTCCTGGGGACTGGGGGATAATGGGACTGGTCCTGGGGACTGGGGATAATGGGTCTGGTCCTGGGGATTGGGGATAATGGGACTGGTCCTGGGGACTGGGGGATAATGGGACTGGTCCTGGGGACTGGGGATAATGGGACTGGTCCTGGGGACTGGGGGATAATGGGACTGGTCCTGGGGACTGGGGATAATGGGTCTGGTCCTGGGGATTGGGGATAATGGGACTGGTCCTGGGGACTGGGGGATAATGGGACTGGTCCTGGGGACTGGGGATAATGGGTCTGGTCCTGGGGACTGGGGATAATGGGTCTGGTCCTGGGGACCGGGGATAATGGGACTGGTCCTGGGGACTGGGGGATAATGGGACTGGTCCTGGGGATTGCGGGATAATGGGACTGGTCCTGGGGACTGGGGATAATGGGACTGGTCCTGGGGACTGGGGACTGGGGGATAATGGGACTGGTCCTGGGGATTGGGGGATAATGGGACTGGTCCTGGGGACTGGGGATAATGGGACTGGTCCTGGGGATAATGGGACTGGTCCTGGGGACTGGGGGATAATGGGACTGGTTCTGGGGACCGGGGATAATGGGACTGGTCCTGGGGACTAGGGGATAATGGGACTGGTTCTGGGGACCGGGGATAATGGGACTGGTCCTGGGGACTGGGGATAATGGGACTGGTCCTGGGGACTGGGGGATAATGGGTCTGGTCCTGGGGACTGGGGTTAATGGGACTGGTCCTGGGGACTGGGGGATAATGGGACTGGTCCTGGGGACTGGGGATAATGGGACTGTTCCTGGGGACTGGGGGATAATGGGCCTGGTCCTGGGGACTGGGGTTAATGGGACTGGTCCTGGGGACTGGGGTTAATGGGACTGGTCCTGGGGACTGGGGTTAATGGGACTGGTCCTGGGGACTGGGGGATAATGGGACTGGTCCTGGGGACTGGGGATAATGGGACTGTTCCTGGGGACTGGGGGATAATGGGCCTGGTCCTGGGGACTGGGGATAATGGGACTGGTCCTGGGGACTGGGGGATAATGGGTCTGGTCCTGGGGATAATGGGACTGGTGCTGGGGACTGGGGGATAATGGGTCTGGTCCTGGGGACTGGGGATAATGGGACTGGTCCTGGGGACTGGGGTTAATGGGACTGGTCCTGGGGACTGGGGGATAATGGGACTGGTCCTGGGGACTGGGGATAATGGGACTGTTCCTGGGGACTGGGGGATAATGGGCCTGGTCCTGGGGACTGGGGATAATGGGACTGGTCCTGGGGACTGGGGGATAATGGGTCTGGTCGAGGGGATAATGGGACTGGTGCTGGGCACAGGGGATAATGGGACTGGTGCTGGGGACTGGGGGGATAATGAGACTGGTGCTGGGGACTGGGGGGTAGTGGGACCTGTCCTGGAGACTGGGGACAATGAGACTGGTGCTGGGGACTGGGGGATAATGGGACTGGTGCTGGGGACTGGGGGGTAATGGGACTGGGGGGTAATGGGACTGGTGCTGGGGACTGGAGGGTAATGGGACTGGTGCTGGGGACTGGGGGGTAATGGGACTGGTGCTGGGGACTGGGGGTAATGGGACTGGTGCTGGGGACTGGGGGATAATGGGACTGGTCCTGGGTACGGGGGATAATGGGACTGGTGCTGGGGTCTGGGGGGGTAATGCGACTGGTCCTGGGTACGGGGGATAATGGGACTGGTGCTGGGGTCTGGGGGGGGAAATGCGACTGGTCCTGGGTACGGGGGTTAATGGGACTGCTCCTGGGTACGGGGGATAATGGTACTGGTGCTGGGGTCTGGGGGATAATGGGACTGGTTCTGGGGTCTGGGGGATAATGGGATTGGTCCTGGGTACGGGGGATAATGGGACTGGTGCTGGGGTCTGGGGGATAATGGGACTGGTCCTGGGTACGGGGGATAATGGGACTGGTGCTGGTGTCTGGGGGATCATGGGATTGATGCTGGGGTCTGGGGGACAATGGGACTGGTGCTGGGGTTGGGGATAATGGGACTGGTGCTGGGGTCTGCGGGTAATGAGACTGGTGCTGGGCTCTGGGGGATACTGAGACTGGTGCTGGGCTCTGGGGGTTAATGGGACTGGTCCTGGGGTCTGGGGGATAATGGGACTGGTCCTGGGGGATAATGGGACTGGTCCTGGGGGATAATGCGACTGGTCCTGGGTTCTGGGGAATAATGGGAGTGGTGCTGGGTATGGGGGATAATGGGACTGGTGTTGGGGTCTGGGCGATAATGGGACTGGTTCTGAGGACTGGGGATAATGGGACTGGTCCTGGGGACTGGGGGATAATGGGACTGGTCCTGGGGACTGGGGGATAATGGGACTGGTCCTGGGGACTGGGGATAATGGGACTGGTCCTGGGGACTGGGGATAATGGGACTGGTCCTGGGGACTGGGGGATAATGGGACTGGTCCTGGGGACTGGGGGATAATGGGACTGGTCCTGGGGACTGGGGGATAATGGGACTGGTCCTGGGGACTGGGGGATAATGGGACTGGTCCTGGGGACTGGGGGATAATGGGACTGGTCCTGGGGACTGGGGGATAATGGGACTGGTCCTGGGGACTGGGGGATAATGGGACTGGTCCTGGGGACTGGGGGATAATGGGACTGGTCCTGGGGGATAATGGGACTGGTCCTGGGGACTGGGGGATAATGGGACTGGTCCTGGGGACTGGGGGATAATGGGACTGGTCCTGGGGGATAATGGGACTGGTCCCGGGGACTGGGGGATAATGGGACTGGTCCTGGGGTCTGGGGGATAATGTGACTGGTGCTGGGGACTGGGCAATAATGGGACTGGTCCTGGGACTGGGGGATAATGGGACTGGTCCTGGGGACTGGGGGATAATGGGACTGGTCCTGGGGACTGGGGGATAATGGGACTGGTCCTGGGGACTGGGGGAAAACGGGTCTGGACCTGGGGACTGGGGGATAATGGGACTGGTCCTGGGGGATAATGGGACTGGTCCTGGGGACTGGGGGATAATGGGACTGGTCCTGGGTACGGGGGATAATGGGACTGGTGCTGGGTACGGGGGATAATGGGACTGGTGCTGGTGTCTGGGGGATCATGGGATTGATGCTGGGGTCTGGGGGACAATGGGACTGGTGCTGGGGTTGGGGATAATGGGACTGGTGCTGGTGTCTGGGGGATCATGGGATTGATGCTGGGGTCTTGGGGACAATGGGACTGGTGCTGGGGTTGGGGATAATGGGACTGGTGCTGGGGTCTGCGGGTAATGAGACTGGTGCTGGGCTCTGGGGGATACTGAGACTGGTGCTGGGCTCTGGGGGTTAATGGGACTGGTCCTGGGATCTGGGGGATAATGGGACTGGTCCTGGGGGATAATGCGACTGGTCCTGGGTTCTGGGGGATAATGGGAGTGGTGCTGGGTATGGGGGATAATGGGACTGGTCCTGGGGACTGGGGGATAATGGGACTGGTTCTGAGGACTGGGGGATAATGGGACTGGTCCTGGGGACTGGGGGATAATGGGACTGGTCCTGGGGACTGGGGTATAATGGGACTGGTCCTGGGGACTGGGGGATAATGGGACTGGTCCTGGGGACTGGGGGATAATGGGACTGGTCCTGGGGACTGGGGGATAATGGGACTGGTCCTGGGGACTGGGGGATAATGGGACTGGTCCTGGGGACTGGGGGATAATGGGACTGGTCCTGGGGACTGGGGGATAATGGGACTGGTCCTGGGGGATAATGGGACTGGTCCCGGGGACTGGGGGATAATGGGACTGGTCCTGGGGGATAATGGGACTGGTCCTGGCGACTGGGGGATAATGGGACTGGTCCTGGGGTCTGGGGGATAATGGGACTGGTGCTGGGTATGGGGGATAATGGGACTGGTGCTGGGGTCTGGGCAATAATGGGACTGGTCCTGGGACTGGGGGATAATGGGACTGGTCCTGGGGACTGGGGGATAATGGGACTGGTCCTGGGGACTGGGGGATAATGGGACTGTTCCTGGGGACTGGGGTTAATGTGACTGGTCCTGGGGTCTGGGAGGGTAATGCGACTGGTCCTGAGTACGGGGGATAATGGGACTGGTCCTGGGTACGGGGGATAATGGGACTGGTGCTGGGGTTTGGGGGATAATGGGACTGGTTCTGGGGTCTGGGGGATAATGGGATTGGTCCTGGGTACGGGGGATAATGGGACTGGTGCTGGGGTCTGGGGGATCATGGGATTGATGCTGGGGTCTGGGGGACAATGGGACTGGTGCTGGTGTCTGGGGGATCATGGGATTGATGCTGGGGTCTGGGGGACAATGGGACTGGTGCTGGGGTTGGGGATAATGGGACTGGTGCTGGGGTCTGCGGGTAATGAGACTGGTGCTGGGCTCTGGGGGATACTGAGACTGGTGCTGGGCTCTGGGGGTTAATGGGACTGGTCCTGGAGTCTGGGGGATAATGGGACTGGTCCTGGGGGATAATGCGACTGGTCCTGGGTTCTGGGGGATAATGGGAGTGGTGCTGGGTATGGGGGATAATGGGACTGGTGCTGGGGTCTGGGCGATAATGGGACTGGTTCTGAGGACTGGGGGATAATGGGACTGGTCCTGGGGACTGGGGGATAATGGGACTGGTCCTGGGGACTGGGGGATAATGGGACTGGTCCTGGGGACTGGGGGATAATGGGACTGGTCCTGGGGACTGGGGGATAATGGGACTGGTCCTGGGGACTGGGGGATAATGGGACTGGTCCTGGGGACTGGGGGATAATGGGACTGGTCCTGGGGGATAATGGGACTGGTCCTGGGGACTGGGGGATAATGGGACTGGTCCTGGGGACTGGGGGATAATGGGACTGGTCCTGGGGGATAATGGGACTGGTCCCGGGGACTGGGGATAATGGGACTGGTCCTGGGGTCTGGGGGATAATGTGACTGGTGCTGGGTATGGGGGATAATGGGACTGGTGCTGGGGTCTGGGCAATGATGGGACTGGTCCTGGGACTGGGGGATAATGGGACTGGTCCTGGGGACTGGGGGATAATGGGACTGGTCCTGGGGACTGGGGGATAATGGGACTGGTCCTGGGGACTGGGGGAAAACGGGTCTGGACCTGGGGACTGGGGGATAATGCGACTGGTCCTGGGTTCTGGGGGATAATGGGAGTGGTGCTGGGTATGGGGGATAATGGGACAGGTGCTGGGGTCTGGGCGATAATGGGACTGGTTCTGAGGACTGGGGGATAATGGGACTGGTCCTGGGGACTGGGGGATAATGGGACTGGTCCTGGGGACTGGGGGATAATGGGACTGGTCCTGGGGACTGGGGGATAATGGGACTGGTCCTGGGGACTGGGGGATAATGGGACTGGTCCTGGGGACTGGGGGATAATGGGACTGGTCCTGGGGGATAATGGGACTGGTCCTGGGGACTGGGGAATAATGGGACTGGTCCTGGGGGATAATGGGACTGGTCCCGGGGACTGGGGGATAATGGGACTGGTCCTGGGGTCTGGGGGATAATGTGACTGGTGCTGGGTATGGGGGATAATGGGACTGGTGCTGGGGTCTGGGCAATGATGGGACTGGTCCTGGGACTGGGGGATAATGGGACTGGTCCTGGGGACTGGGGGATAATGGGACTGGTCCTGGGGACTGGGGGATAATGGGACTGGTCCTGGGGACTGGGGGATAATGGGACTGGTCCTGGGGACTGGGGGATAATGGGACTGGTCCTGGGGACTGGGGGATAATGGGACTGGTCCTGGGGGATAATGGGACTGGTCCTGGGGACTGGGGGATAATGGGACTGGTCCTGGGGACTGGGAGATAATGGGACTGGTCCTGGGGGATAATGGGACTGGTCCCGGGGACTGGGGGATAATGGGACTGGTCCTGGGGGATAATGGGACTGGTCCCGGGGACTGGGGGATAATGGGACTGGTCCTGGGGTCTGGGGGATAATGTGACTGGTGCTGGGTATGGGGGATAATGGGACTGGTCCTGGGGACTGGGGGATAATGGGACTGGTCCTGGGGACTGGGGGATAATGGGACTGGTCCTGGGGACTGGGGGAAAACGGGTCTGGACCTGGGGACTGGGGGATAATGGGACTGGTCCTGGGGGATAATGGGACTGGTCCTGGTGACTGGGGGATAATGGGACTGGTCCTGGGGACTGGGGATAATGGGACTGGTGCTGGGGACTGGGGTTAATGTGACTGGTCCTGGGGTCTGGGGTTAATGGGACTGGTCCTGGGGATAATGGGACTGGTCCTGGGGACTGGGGGATAATGGGACTGGTCCTGGGGACTGGGGTTAATGGGACTGGTCCTGGGGACTGGGGGATAATGGGACTGGTCCTGGGGACTGGGGATAATGGGACTGGTCCTGGGGACTGGGGATAATGGGACTGGTCCTGGGGGATAATGGGACTGGTCCTGGGGACTGGTGGATAATGGGACTGGTCCTGGGGACTGGGGGATAATGGGACTGGTCCTGGGGGATAATGGGACTGGTCCTGGGGACTGGTGGATAATGGGACTGGTCCTGGGGACTGGGGGATAATGGGACTGGTCCTGGGGGATAATGGGACTGGTCCTGGGGACTGGTGGATAATGGGACTGGTCCTGGGGACTGGGGATAATGGGACTGGTCCTGGGGACTGGGGGATATTGGGACTGGTCCTGGGGACTGGGGATAATGGGACTGGTCCTGGGGACTGGGGGATAATGGGACTGGTCCTGGGGACTGGGGATAATGGGACTGGTCCTGGGGACTGGGGATAATGGGACTGGTCCTGGGGACCGGGGATAATGGGACTGGTCCTGGGGACTGGGGGATAATGGGTCTGGTCCTGGGGACTGGGGGATAATGGGACTGGTCCTGGGGAATGGGGATTATGGGACTGGTCCTGGGGACTGGGGATAATGGGACAGGTCCTGGGGACTGGGGGATAATGGGTCTGGTCCTGGGGACTGGGGATCATGGGACAGGTCCTGGGGACTGGGGGATAATGGGTCTGGCCCTGGGGACTGGGGATAATGGGACAGGTCCTGGGGACTGGGGGATAATGGGTCTGGTCCTGGGGACTGGGGGATAATGGGACTGGTCCTGGGGACTGGGGATTATGGGACTGGTCCTGGGGACTGGGGATAATGGGACTGGTCCTGGGGACTGGGGGATAATCGGACTGGTCCTGGGGACTGGGGATAATGGGTTTGGTCCTGGGGACTGGGGATAATGGGACTGGGGATAATGGGACTGGTCCTGGGGACTGGGGGATAATGGGTCTGGTCCTGGGGACTGGGGGATAATGGGACTGGTCCTGGGGACTGGGGGTTAATGGGACTGGTCCTGGGGACTGGGGATTATGGGACTGGTCCTGGGGACTGGGGGATAATGGGAGTGGTCCTGGGAACTGGGGGATAATGGGTCTGGTCCTGGGGACTGGGGATAATGGGACTGGTCCTGGGGACTGGGGGTTAATGGGACTGGTCCTGGGGACTGGGGATTATGGGACTGGTCCTTGGGACTGGGGGATAATGGGACTGGTCCTGGGGACTGGGGGTTAATGGGGCTGGTCCTGGGGACTGGGGATTATGGGACTGGTCCTGGGGATTGGGGAATAATGGGACTGGTCCTGGGGACTGGGGGATAATGGGTCTGGTCCTGGGGACTGGGGATAATGAGACTGGTCCTGGGGACTGGGGGTTAATGGGACTGGTCCTGGGGACTGGGGATTATGGGACTGGTCCTGGGGACTGGGGGATAATGGGACAGCTCCTGGGGACTGGGGATAATGGGTCTGGTCCTGGGGACTGGGGATCATGGGACAGGTCCTGGGGACTGGGGGATAATGGGTCTGGTCCTGGGGACTGGGGATAATGGGACAGGTCCTGGGGACTGGGGGATAATGGGTCTGGTCCTGGGGACTGGGGGATAATGGGACTGGTCCTGGGGACTGGGGATTATGGGACTGGTCCTGGGGACTGGGGATAATGGGACTGGTCCTGGGGACTGGGGGATAATCGGACTGGTCCTGGGGACTGGGGATAATGGGTTTGGTCCTGGGGAGTGGGGATAATGGGACTGGTCCTGGGGACTGGGGGATAATGGGACTGGTCCTGGGGACTGGGGGATAATGGGACTGGTCCTGGGGACAGGGGGATAACGGGTCTGGTCCTGGGGACTGGGGGATAATGGGACTGGTCCTGGGGACTGGGGATAATGGGACTGGGGATAATGGGACTATTCCTGGGGACTGGGGGATAATGGGTCTGGTCCTGGGGACTGGGGATAATGGGACTGGTCCTGGGGACTGGGGGATAATGGGTCTGGTCCTGGGGACTGGGGGATAATGGGACTGGTCCTGGGGACTGGGGATAATGGGACTGTTCCTGGGGACTGGGGGATAATGGGTCTGGTCCTGGGGACTGGGGATAATGGGACTGGTCCTGGGGACTGGGGGATAATGGGACTGGTCCTGGGGACTGGGGGATAATGGGTCTCGTCCTGGGGACTGGGGATAATGGGACTGGTCCTAGGGACTGGGGGATAATGGGTCTGGTCCTGGGGACTGGGGATAATGGGACTGGTGCTGGGCACAGGGGATAATGGGACTGGTGCTGGGGACTGGGGGGATAATGAGACTGTTGCTGGGGACTGGGGGGTAGTGGGACTGGTCCTGGAGACTGGGGACAATGAGACTGGTGCTGGGGACTGGGGGATAATGGGGCTGGTGCTGGGGACTGGGGGGTAATGGGACTGGTGCTGGGGACTGGGGGGTAATGGGACTGGTGCTGGGGACTGGGGGGTAATGGGACTGGTGCTGGGGACTGGGGGGTAATGGGACTGGTGCTGGGGACTGGGGGGTAATGGGACTGGTGCTGGGGACTGGGGGATAATGGGACTGGTGCTGGGGTCTGGGGGATAATGGGACTGGTGCTGGGGTCTGGGGGATAATGGGACTGGTGCTGGGGTCTGGGGGATAATGGGACTGGTCCTGGGGACTGGGGGTAATGGGACTGGTGCTGGGGACTGGGGGATAATGGGACTGGTCCTGGGTACGGGGGATAATGGGACTGGTGCTGGGGTCTGGGGGGGTAATGCGACTGGTCCAGGGTACGGGGGATAATGGGACTGGTGCTGGGGTCTGGGGGGGTAATGCGACTGGTCCTGGGTGTGGGGGTTAATGTGACTGCTCCTGGGTACGGGGGATAATGGGACTGGTGCTGGGGTCTGGGGGATAATGGGACTGGTTCTGGGGTCTGGGGGATAATGGGATTTGTCCTGGGTACGGGGGATAATGGGACTGGTGCTGGGGTCTGGGGGATCATGGGATTGAAGCTGGGGTCTGGGGGACAATGGGACTGGTGCTGGGGTCGGGGATAATGGGACTGGTGCTGGGTATGGGGGATAATGGGACTGGTGCTGGGGTCTGGGCGATAATGGGACTGGTTCTGAGGACTGGGGGATAATGGGACTGGTCCTGGGGACTGGGGGATAATGGGACTGGTCCTGGGGACTGGGGGATAATGGGACTGGTCCTGGGGACTGGGGGATAATGGGAATGGTCCTGGGGACTGGGGGATAATGGGACTGGTCCTGGGGACTGGGGGAAAATGGGACTGGTCCTGGGGACTGGGGGATAATGGGACTGGTCCTGGGGGATAATGGGACTGGTCCTGGGGACTGGGGGATAATGGGACTGGTCCTGGGGTCTGGGGGATAATGGGACTGGTGCTGGGTATGGGGGATAATGGGACTGGTGCTGGGGTCTGGGCGATAATGGGACTGGTCCTGGGGACTGGGGGATAATGGGACTGGTCCTGGGGCCTGGGGGATAATGGGACTGGTCCTGGGGACGGGGTATAATGGGACTGGTCCTGGGGACTGGGGATAATGGGACTGGTCCTGGGGACTGGGGGGTAATGGGACTGGTTCTGGGGTTAATGGGACTGGTCCTGGGGATGGGGATATAATGGGACTGGTCCTGGGGTCAGGGGGGACAATGGGACTGGTCCTGGGGACGGGGCGGTGGGGGAGGGGGGGGGGGAATAATGGGACTGGTCGATAATGGGGCTGGTCGTTAGGATGGGAGACAAATGCGACTGGTGCTGCGGATAGAACCTAATGGGGCTGGTAGCTCAGGCGGAGAATAGAGTGGGAAAGGGCTATTCCGGAGTGGTTGGACCAGATAGCAACAAAATTGGTGCTTAGTGGAAAAGATTAGCATTGTGAGGAGATTGACACTGACTGATTGAAAGTAAATTGTGACACTGGCTCACATCTGTTTCCGTGCATTCATTACAAATAAGGAATGTCATTGTTGGAATCACTTTGTGTTTGGTCCTGACACCCCAGTGTGCTACACTGTCAGAGGTGCCATACTTTGGGTCAGATGTAAACTGAGGCTGCAGCACAGTTGGCTGTAAAAGATTTTGTGGTGCTATTTTGAAGAAGAGCGAGAGAGCTCCCCTGGTCCTTGGCACAGGTTGGCACAGCCAAGGGCAGTGGCAGGGTGGACCCTCTGGGGAACCATAGTGGGGGGCAGGGTTTGAGTTATGTTACTTTCGGGGGTGGGGGGTGGGTTAGAGGGTGAGAGAGAGTAGTGAGCCCCAATCTGTGGTTCGGGGGTGGTGGAGAGCACCGATGCCGATGCTGTGGTATGGTGGGTTGGGGGAGATGCTGATGCCTGTGGGGAGAGCCCTCAATTCTAGTGGTGGGGTCCCTGTATCCTTACAGGGGTGGGGCGGGGGGCGGGGTTACTTTCTGTGCCCTGATCTCTGTGAAGCTGGCCATGCCAGCTCCAGCAGGCCCCACCCTGCCACAGTGAACCATGCCCAGTGTTTTATTTTCAGTGAGGCTCCAGTTCTGACCTAAAATCCCAGCTGTGCCACTGGAAAGGTGCACGTCGCGTCTCAGTCAGAGCTTGACACTCTGGAAAAAATATGGGAAAATCCTGCCCAATATCTCTTCCCTGACGATCCCTCGCATTTTCTCTCCATGAGTTTATCTTCCTCCTCGCTGCATCCACGGTTGTCTTTCAGTTATGTATTCCTATCCCCTACTCATCTACTTTCTTGGGCTGTGCCAGGATGTTTGCAACTTTGGCACCCTATTTGTCCCTAGATAAATTTCCAGCTCCATATTGTCTCCATCACAAAGGCTGCCTAATTCGCTGGGGGAGCAGGGAGGTGAGCGGGTGGTGAAGATCAAGGAGAAATGGGAAGCAGAGTTGGGAAGGGAGATCAATTGGGCAGTATGGAGTGAGGCACAACAAAGGCTAAATGGGACCTCCTCTTGTGCAAGAATGAGCCTGATACAGTTTAAGGTAGTGAACAGGGTGCATATGATACAAATAGTATCTCGCACTAAATATAAACTTTTCTGTTCAAAATGTCAAACTAGCACAGAATTTTCTATTGCACCAACTCTCAACATAAAATTGACTTTTGAAAAGCAGTCAGTACTCTGATTAGGTTAATACTCCTGATAGTCTCTGTAGCGCACAATGACTTACGAGAGACGAGAAGTGATTAAGTCGATCCAGGCTTTATTAAGCGATGTTTGTCCCCAGCAGCTCAGCAACAGAATGAAGCTGCGGGGAGAAGCTCAGGTTCTTATGCTCCGCCTTCAGGGCGGAGCCAGAAGTCGGCAAATCCAACCAGGACCCGGGATCTGTCAGCCAATAGCACCTCGGCTTCGCAGGTCCCACATGACCCCTAATACATACCACCACAGTCTCTGACTGCTTTCTGGTTGCATGATCACCACAATACATTTCCAAATATCTTTGAAAATCATCTAGAGAAATGGAAACTAAAAGCAAGTATTCCTAATAACTTATTTTCTTGGTTCGATCTTCATAGGACTCAAAACAACATCTATTTAAACCCAAATCTAATTAGCCCGATGGGATGCGAGTAATGGAATGGAACAGCTCAACCCATTGAGCTCTTCCAAATGTTTGGAATGATCTGCGAGACATGTCCCTAAGAGCAAAGAGCATCTTGTAATTGCAGGGATGATCCAATTGATGCTTGTTAAACCACTGTGAACATAGAAAGGCAATGATTTCTGTATACCAGTGCCTTTAGAATTGTCTTTTTTTGTTCTGTGTAATCCTCAGGAAAAGAATGCGCTACCTGACTTCTTGATCATGCAGTCACCCAACAAAGAAATTCACTAAGTAATTCATAAGAGACAAAAATACTTTTGCCACCTTCTGCATCATTTAAAATGTAAATTTGAAAATTTGATTCTTGGAGATTTTTTCATTCAAAAGATTATTGGAAATTATCACGATGTTTCAAATGTGAAGGATACCACTGAAAGCGAGAAATACAGTGTTATGTAATATATGTTAGCATTTATTTGTTTTATTGCAGAAATGTTATTGAGTTTCTAAAACTAGTGAAATCTTTGTATAAAAAAGAATCCCCTGGAAATGACTGTCATTGGATTATGGTGAATGGTATATAACATGGAAGCCTTATGCTTAAGTAGTTGGGTGCCTTTTATGTATGAAGCTTGGGCTTAGAATAATAAGTGTTCAGAATTGTAACAATGTGTTCTCGAGGCAGCCCAAGGGCTGGTTTAGCACAGTGGGCTTGAAATGCAGAACAAGGCCAGCAGCGCGGGTTCAATTCCCACACCAGCCTCCCCGAACAATTGCCGGAATGTGGCGACTAGGGGCTTTTCACAGTAACTTCATTGAAGCCTACTTGTGACAATAAACGATTATTATTAGTAGTATTATATAAAATTAAATGGGATCTACAAAGACCTGACTGCTGGGTAGGTTATAATCCGCGAGGTCATGCTGGGATTGCCAATTGGTGGCTGAGTGATGGGCAGCTTTATGCTGCTGTTATGTCACGTTAGACATGAACCTGATTGATGGGACCTAGGAGAGCTTCATCCAATACCAACCAAGGAGTCAGTCCTGTTCCTGTCAGTATTTGAATTTGGTAACACTATGATACAGATGTGTTTGTCTCCAGGATTGCTCGAGTGACCAGTGCAAAGGTTGCACCTTACACCACTAGTTACAGAATCTTTCTGTCTGAAAAAAGTGGAGTAGGAACAGACCAATCAACATCCAACCCGCCACCCTGGCTATTTACATTTTTGAGATACAAACATTTAGATGTATAATTTCTACAACAGGAGTCTGCTTCATTTTTCACAGTGTGCTGGCTGATGGCAACTGGACATTCTTGACTTCCAAGCCCAAGAAATGGCAACCTTCCTGAAATCAGGATCTCTAGTAACAGCTGATTGGCTCAATTCTGTGGAGGGCCGGGAACATCTGGCCAGTATTTTGCGCAGAAACAAGAGGAAAATATTTGGTAAGTAAAAATTTATCCTCCTCAAAAACCTGAAGGGAAACACACAAAGGACAGGCATATATCTGACTATCTGTCTTCACAGAAAGATGTGAAAAAAGGCTGGGAAGGATTAATTGGTTTGTTAAAACTCCAGATTCGTGGATTTAGTCTGTTTAATTCCTTTCCACAATTTCCTTTCCCAAGGGTAGGTGGTGTTTACTGCTTGTCACATTTTAATATCCTCATTGCAATTTTTATATTCAAGAGGACATGGGGTGGTCGCGGGGCTGGGGGGGTGAAAAGAGGGAAAATCTGTACAGACTGTATAGTTGATTATTGGGAAGTATGTTTCCCGGGGTGTTTATTTGCTGTAATCTGTTTTTTTTTTTTAAATTTAGAGTACCCAATTATTTTTTCCAATTAAGGGGCAATTTAGCGTGGCCAATCCACCTACCCTGCACATCTTTGGGTTGTGGGGGTGAAACCCACGCAGACACGGGGAGAATGTGCAAACTCCACACGGACAGTGATCCAGGATCGGGATATGAACCCGGCTCCTCAGCGCCGTAGGCAGCAGTGCTAACCACTTCGCCACCGTGCTGCCCATAATCTGTTTTGATACATGTTTGTAATACAATACATTTTTTTTAAAAAGAGGACATGGGGTGGCAAGTGGTTAGCACTGCTCCCTCACAACGCCAGGGACCTCGATTCAATTCTGGCTTGGGTGACTGTCCATGTGGGGTTCGCACGTTCTCTCTGTGGGTTTCCGCCGGGTGCTCCGGTTTTCTCCCACAGTCCAAAGATGCGCAGGTTAGGTGGATTGGCTAAATTTGCCCCTTAGTGTCCAACGGTTAGGTGGGGGTACGGGGATAGGGCGGGCAGTGGGCCAAGGTAGAGTACTCTTTTGGAGTACAGATCTGATGGGCCGAATGGCCTTCTGCACTGTGGAGATTCTGTGAGGACAAGAGGACATACACACATATAAATATACAGTGGGAATGAGTACAGTACAGACAGCTGGTTTGGTTTAACTTTGTTGTGTGCAAGTTTCCATCCATTCAAATCCCATTTTTGGTGCATTTGTTCTGGAATTGATACCAGCTCTTTAGTTCATTAGATGTGTCATTGCTGTTTGTGGTTTTGCCTGACAAACTGGCATCACTATGATAGTTCAAGTTTGGGAACATTTTGAGTAATTGAAGAAAGATTTATTTTTCCAAAGCATGGATTGATGGAACCTAGACTTGCATTATCTGTTACCAATCAAGAGTCAGTTCTGTTCTTGTCAGGATTTGACCTTGGCAACACTATTAAAGAAATGTGTTCGTCTCCAGGATTGCTTGAGCGACCAGTGCTCCCCCCACAGGTTGCACCTGACACCGCTAGTTACAAGATCTTTCTGTCTGGGAAGAGTGGCGTAGGGAAAACAGCAGCAGTTGCAAAGTTTGCCGGCCTAGAAATTTCCAGTGTTCATCATGAGACCACAGGTGAAGCTACAGACTATATCAGCTTTAAGTATGTATGTATACTAAAGTGTCCATACTGGCTATATGCATGTGTCTATACATGTATATTCTATATTTGGGGCAGCACGGTGGCGCAGTGGGTAGCACTGCAGCCTCACGGCGCCGAGGTCCCAGGTTCGATCCCGGCTCTGGGTCACTGTCCGTGTGGAGTTTGCACATTCTCCCCGTGTTTGCGTGGGTTTTGCCCCCACAACCCAAAGATGTGCAGGGTAGGTGGATTGAACACGCTAAATTGTCCCTTAATTAGAAAAATGAACTGAGTACTCTATTTTATAAATAATATATTCTATATTTATATATGGCACTATTTCTGTATTGGCTGTGTATATGTGTTGATGCAGTATTCTGTTATATATGTACGTGTACACAGTACTGCTCTGGCTGTGGGTATGTGTGTTCTATAAAATCACTAAAGCAAAAACAATATCTCGGATTCCAGTGAAGGATTTATCTATTTTTTTAAGATAAAACCTCTTAATTGTCTTAAATGCAGGAATTCAGACAAGGACAGTTTATTGGCCAGCAAAGCTGGTGGAGAACGGTCGAGTGATCATGTTTCGTTTTCAGTTCTGGGACTGCGGTGAGGCCTCACTGAAGAAGTTTGACCACATTCTTGCTGTAAGAAAGCATCAAAAACATTGTATAAAGAAATGTACAGATTGAGTGTTGTAGGTGCATTCCTCATGTCATGGCCAAATAGGACAAGCAATTGCCAAACAACAACCAAACAAAACTCAGTAACTGGAAATGTATTCTGAGGACTGTCTCCTTCCTCATGTCCGTAAATAATTATCTAGTTTAGTGCATCTATTGTGAGATGCTAATCTCTTCTTTCATTCCCTCATTCAGTCTGCATAATGGTCGGCATGGTGGCTCAGTGGTTAGCACTGCTGCCTCACAGCGCCAGGGACCCGGGTTCAATTCCCACCTTGCGTCATTGTTTGTCTGGAGTTTGTACGCTCTGCCCGTGTCAGCGTTGGTTTCCTCCTGGTGCTCCGGTTTCCTCCCACAGTCCAAAGATTTGCTGATTAGGTGGATTGGCCACACTAAAATTGCCCCTTAGTGCCCAGGGATTTGCAGGTTAGGCTACGGGGTTATGGTAATAGGGTGTGGCAGACATGGATAAAGTGCTTATTCGAAGAGTCGGTGTAGATTCGATGGGCCGAATGGCCTTCTTCTGCATTGTAGGGATTCTATGACATAACCTCTTTCAATGGAATCCCACCAGCACACATGACTCCTATGGGAGTCTTTGGGGACTATATTACAATTCTTCTTAGTGCAAAAACTTAGTGGGTACAGACACACCCATATGTGACCCCAGATTTGATTCTGGGTTTCTGTTGAATCAATTCATCTCACCGGGGATGATTATAATAAAGGCAAAATACTATGGATGCTGGAAGTCCAAAATAGAAACAGAAAATGCTGGATAAACTCAAGAGGTCTGGCAGCATCTGTGGAGAGAGAAACTTCTTCAGCAGAAGAATTATGCAAACTCGAAATGTTAACCCAGTTTCTTTCGTCACAGATGCTGCCAGACCTGCTGAGTTTTCCCAGCATTTTCTGCTTTTCTTTCAGCAGGGATGGTTGTTGGTTCTCTAAAATTGACCATAACGTTGTTGGGCTAGCGAGAGGATAAATCGATCCGTTTTTGCTGCTAATTGCAATTCAGTGACCCTGCTGAACAATGAAAATGTGGAGTGTTGGATGAGAACAGGATTAGATGTGCTTAAAGGTGTGTGTAACACCATTCAAGTGCCTCCCAGCATTCACTGTATAGATTCACATATGAAACTTGGCCATCAGTCAAGAGATTGGCTGCATCTTGGAGATGGTTGATGCTCATACAACCATATCCTACCAGGTGTCAGCAGCTTTGAAAGGGGAAAATTTACTTTGAAGGCATAATATCTTATACCCATTGTTTGAGGACATGTGCCTACTATTCCCCACATAAGGGGCAATTTTAGCGTGGCCAATCCACTTACCCGGCACATCTTTGAGTTGTGGGCATGAGACCCGTGCAGACACAGGGAGATTGTGCAAACTCCACACAGACAATGACCCGGGGCTGGGATCGAATCAGGGTCCTCAGCGCCTGGGGCAGCAGGGTAGCACAGTGGTTAGCACTGTTGCTTCACAGCGCCAGGGAGAAGGGTTCAATTCCTGGCTTGGGTCACTGTCTGTGCGCAGCCTGCACGTTCTCCCGTGTCTGCGTGGGTTCCCTCCGGTGCTCCGGATTCCTCCCACAAGTCCTGAAAGAAGTGCTTGTTAGGTAAATTGGACATTCTGAATTCTCCCTCAGTGTACCCGAACAGGCGTCGTAGTGTGGTGACTAGGGGATTCTCACAGTAACTTCATTGCAGTGTTAATGTAAACCTACGTGTCACACTAATAAAGATTATTATAACCACTGTGCCACTGTGCTGGCCCTCACTTGTACTGATATATAATTCTGATTCCAGCAGTGCAAAAGTACCTACTGGGGCCAATTGTCATGGGAAATGGGAGATGAAACTCCAAGAAAACTCGGCCCAAATTGTTTCAATGCGCTTCTGTTGGCTCATTATCTACCCAGTGAATCACATAGCACAGGAGGAAGCCTTTCAGCCCATTGTGAATGTACCAGCTTTTAAAAGGGCTAACCAATTAGTCCCACTCCCCTGTTCTTTCCATGTAGCCCTCTACATTTCTCCTTTTTAGGTATATATTCAATTCCCTTTACTACTACCTGATACAACTAAATCTGCTTCCACCATCTCTTCAGAGAGTACATTCCAGACCTTCACAACTCTGACTAAAAAAGAAATTCTCAAATTTCTTTATCAAACCTCCTTTACACCTCTCTCTGCTTTGACGCATGACCAAAGTGTGGTGCCCAGTATTGACAATACTCTACTTGAGGCTTAATCAGTGATTTATAACAGTTTAACAATACGCCTTTGCTTTTGTACACCGTGCCTCTATTTAATTATTTTTAATAAATTTAGAGTACCCAATTCATTTTTCCAATTAAGGGGCAATTTAGCTTGTTCAATCCACCTACCCTGCACATCTTTAGGTTGTGGGGGCGAAACCCATGCAAACACGGGGAGACTGTGCAAATTTAACGGGGTTTTAAATTCCCTTGCCCATGTTTGTAATGGAAACTACCAGATTGGTTATTGAGATGAGAGGGTTGTACAATGAGGACCGACTGAATAGAATGGGCCTCTACTCACTGGAATTTAAAAGAATGAGACATGATCTCATTGAAGCAAATAAGATTCTTTTTTTAAAATATTTTGATTCTCCATTTTCACATTTTCTTCAAAATTTACACCCCACCAACAAACCGTAAACGGTAACAAATACAATGTAAATCACCCTACCAACAACAGCGATCTCATCCTCCCACCACCCCCCAAACAATATGACAATAGAAGCATCAAATAAAACAAAACCTCCCAAGGAAAGAAAAAGGAATCGGGAATCGCCTATGGTCACCATTGACATATATAGTCCACTCCCCCCCCCCCCCCTTAATATTCAAAGCCATCCAATCCCCGAAAGAGTACTGTGAATGACACCCATGAATTGTAGACCCCCACCACCACCACACACAGATTCCTCCCCTCCACTTCCTCATGTAAACTCCTCCTCCCAGCCTCGGTTCCTTCCCCCAACTTTTCACCCCGGCTAGACTCACCGAAACCTGTTCTACCAGGCTCCAATGGTTGCAGCCCCTCCCCCAACCTCACTCCTGTTCACTGGCCGACTTAAACCAGCCAGCGTGGAGGCCCCCGCCCGGGTCTCCTTCTCCCTTGCCTGGTCCCAGGAAAACAAAGAAATCCCCTTTAACACACAACCTCAGCATATAGACCCAAGCCCCAAAGAACCATCATTGCAAATGAACGTCCCAACTCTTCCCGTGTCCAAATATGCAGTGTCGACTCATTTAGTACATACACCAGCACGCAGTGGAAAAAAAAAAAGTTACGTGAGGCTACATCGGTACAAGACCCACTCTCAGTCCCATTTCTCAATTCTGCCACAGTCCTTCTGCCTTCCGCCGCTTCCGCCGTCCCAAAATAAAAGTCCTTGGATTTGTTGGTCACCCTCAACTTCGCTGGATACAGTATGCATCACTGCACTTTGCTGTTGTACAGTGCCTTCACCCGGTTGAAGGCCACCCACCTCCTCGCCAACTCCACCGTAAAGTTCTGATATATGCGTATACCTGCACGACCCGCTTCTGCTTTGCCCAGCACAGGACCTTCTCCTTCACACTGTACCGACAGAAACAAACAGTTACCACTCTTGGCAGCTCACACGCCTTTGGTATAGGCCTCCACGACCTATGAGCCCGATCCAGTTCGTATCGAGAGGGAACGTCCCCCTCCCCCAATAGCTCCGCCAACATCGTGGCAAAATAATCCGTCGGCCTCGGCCTTCCACCCCTTCGGGCAGTCCCATGATCCTCAGATTCTGCCGCCTGGATCTGTTTTCCACGTCTTCCATTTTGGCTCGCAGACCCTTGTTAGTCTCTATCACCCTCTGCAGCTCCTTCCCCATCGCGATGAGTTGATCACTGTGCTGCGATAATGCTTCTTCCACTTCCTTCAGTGTCTCACCTTGCTCCCGCACCTCCGTCGCTGCGCTCGATACCGCCCCCCTCACCGGGGCAATCGCCTCCTCCACCGGCACTTTCAATACCGCCTCCATCTCCTTCATCGCTTCCATGTGCTTTGTGAACTGTTTTTCCAAGTTCCACGGCCATCACCGTGGTCATTTCTTCTGCTGTGAGCCCTGATGCCCCAGCCTCCGCTTTCCTTACAGTTCCCGCGCTGACTTTTCCACTCACCGGCGGACTTTCATTAACCCCTTTTTCACGGCCGCTTTGTTCCCAAACTTGGATATTTCTCCTCACCGCCTTCTTACAGCTTTTTCAGCATCCATTGCCCCTGGGACCGGGCGTTAAAACCCCGAAAATCCCATTCCCGAGCGGGAGCCCTCCAGTTTGCAGCTGCCTCCCGCCCGCCGTCACCGGAAGTCGGTTCAGGAGTCTTTAAGGAAAACATGTAAGCCTTTCTACGGCCTATTTTCGGAGGAGCTGTTTCCCCATGGCTGGAAAGACTGTAACTAGGGGGCACAGTCCTGGAGTAAAGGATCATCCATTTAGGACTTGGATGCGTAGAAATGCTTGCACTTATCAGTTGTGAACATTTGTGACTCTCTACCCCAGAGAGCTGTGGATACTTGGTTGGCATGCAGTATTCCAAGCTGGGATTGATAGATTTTTCAACTCTAAGGGAATCGAGGGATATGGGGATCAGTTGGGAAAGTGAAGTTGAGGCTGAAAATCAGCCATAATGTAATTGAATGGCTTATGTTTTAATGTTTAGTTGAGGCGCTGCAGCAAAATGTCTGCAAGAGTGTAATTACATAGGAACCATGGAAACAGGCTTGGGGGACTATTCCTATCCCTCTTCCTTGGAATATTCTTTCACCAGCAGTAATGCTGCAATGCAGAAGGGTATTGACTGAGACTGAGTAGACCATTGTATGTACTGTTTGCAGTGAGCAGTTCTTGAATCATTTGTTTTATTGCCCTCAGGCCTGCAAAGACAAGGCTGACGCCATCTTGTTCCTTTTCTCCTTCACTGATCGGTCATCGTTCGACGATTTACCCAGTCAAATGTCGCGGATCATGCATGATTCCGAGAAGATTGTTAAAATTGTTATTGGCACAAAGTATCCTTTAATTATCAAAGAATTTCAGATTTGAACTTCAGATAACTGCTGATATTGAAAAACTTGAATGTGTCTCAGATTATAAAATCAGTCACAGTTATATATTAGATATTTTACTGATTTATTTTCTTTCTTGATTTTAACTTGAAAGTATTTAACCAAACTTGTATTTTCAGCATGCTGTCCAATTAGTTGTTGAAGGATTTACTAAGTTTAAAAATGGTGTACATTCACCTCTGGCAAGGACACTTGCACATTAAAATGTAAGTTTTACCTTCCAGTTCTTAAACACAAACTCTTGCTGGGAATTAACAGCCCTAAGGTGGCCTTTTTTCACCCTGAGCGCTTGACTGTGGAGGCATCACAACAAAGCTTCATTTTATCCTAATCCAATGTCAATACTTGTTCTTTCCAGGAAGAGACACTGGATAGCAATCAGCAATAGGAATCCAGCTGATTTTGTTTTTTCTTTCCTTAGCCTGGGTGCACTACCACTGCTTATAGGCTTTCAATGTCTTTTCAATTTATTTTTCTCCTTGAAGGAGCTCACAGTTTCATATTGGTTTTAAATAACTTCTGGACTGTATTGATATTATGAGCTATAGAATTGTAGGGGAAGGTAAATGTAACCTTTAGATAGTTTCTGTTTATATAGGTATAAATATCACTCGATATCCACCCATTTTCTCTAACTGAATGTGTACAGATTTGACCAATATATGCACACAGATGTCACTGAGCGGGAACTTCGTGATTTCCAGAGGACATGGCATCTGCCCGTCTTCAAAATAAAGAGTGTCAATGGTCCACGGTTGTCAGATGGAAAGACTCTTGATGGCAAAGCAGGGCTGCTGGAGGTAGAGCACATACTGAATGGTGTGGCTGAACAGCTCTGGTACCAGGATCAAGTGACAGCAGGACTTGTCCCTCCATCACATCACCATTGAGAGCCTTTAAACCCTTGCTGAGGTAACTACAGCCTCTTCCCCCTAGAGCACGGTCTTAATCTATGTCTACGTGCAAACCCTGGACCATGTGTGCTGGGTTGGTACCACAACCATTGCCATGCGCCTACTTCTGCAGTTTCACAATTAACAGCCAGAGTGTGAAGGTTTTTCACAGTTTCTCAGCTGGTAACATTCAGCAAGAGGTCTGGGGAAGAGAAGTGCTTCAACTCAAGGCAACAACATGACTTAAAATCTGTTCAGCATGGGTGAATGTCTGAGCTGCCACAGACCGTCTACAACACTTAGCCAACTGCTAACTGCAGGGTGAACTATCATGACTAGAAGGCGGGTGCTCTCGGTTTCTGTGCATTTTTGGACCAAACCATATTTATTGGATGGGTTAGGTTCATGTGCAGTTGGCATGTTCTAGACTTATGCAACCTAATTTAAAAGTACAGGGATTCTAATTAAAAACCAGCCAGGAGTAAAGGTTGCAATCTCTGGAAAAATTAGCAATCTTTACACTACCTGCATGGAAATGTAAAGGTTTTATACTGAGATGGATCCAAGGTACATAGTGCCACTGGGCTTTAGTCCTGACTTTGAGATCAGTGATTGGCATAACCCAGGGGTGCACAGCAATTAACAGAGTCCTAAGTGTACAATCACAGATTGCTGATCAAGACAAATAAAGTAAAATAGGTTGGCAAAAAGGCTACTCTTTCCAAGCGTATTGATTGTTCGATAATTTTTGTTCCATTTCACCCCCTTCCTCCTGAGGGGATGAGCTCTTGTTGGGGAGTGAGGCCACAGCAAGTGGGCCATAACTCATCCAAGGGACTCTCCTGCCTATGGGAGCTTGACGACTGAGTGTTGCTCGGACCTTTAACAACAGAGGGCATCATAGCACAACTTGAACATGTTCAATGTCTACACATTGATACCACTGGGTAGCAGGATGTGGAACTTTGACTGATTACCCCCACCAGAGTCTTTTGATCCTGGGCATGGGTCAGCTAACTCAACACAGACCAGGATCAATCCTAGGATTTTCTGCTTGAACAAGCTTGGTAAAGGCTTTCAATCTCTGCTGCACAGGAATCAGCTCTCCCTATGGCAAAGGGTTTTCAAATGAGTATTTTATCACTCAACAGCTGGCGCTTAACCTCTTGTTGAAAAGTTAATGCCTGCCTTTCATAGCTTAACAGCTTTAAATGAATATTGCAGAGACTAGCATATGTTACTTGATATTTAATCTCATTATATTTCCTAGCTGAAACATTATGATCAATTTAAGTTGCTTTGCAAATATTTGAGAAGGGATCAGTGTGCAAGGAATGTGCACATTGCAGGAAATAGCACCCAGTCCTGTGAAACTACAGATGGTGATCTAATGATATTTAAAAAGGGGTCAGATGACCGTTAAGACCCTGAGTGAATGTTCACTCAGAAGTGTCACCATGGCTTCGAGCTGCCAGGAAATCCTGGTCAGGGGAGCTGGTCATTTCTAGTCTCCCTTAAATGGGTGTAGTTGCAATAGGTAAAGCTAAAAGCAGCTTTATATCTCATTTTTCATTACTACTTTTGGATATGTTTAACCTTGAGGCTTCTTTAACTTCAATGCTTTGCTGCTGCCTTTGCTCAGTAAATTTAACTGATTCTGAAATAAATTGCCCCATTGTCCTCTCCCACCCTCTTTCAACCCCCAGGCTCATAATCTGTGTCTGCCCTACTGGATTTCCTGCTCTCTCAAACAATTCAACTGTCTATAATCAGTGCAATAAACTCACTTATTCAGTGCTAATGACGCATAACCATGGAACCGTGGCCTACTACTGACTTCATCAGCTGGGTAGGGCAGGTATCCTGTCCCTCTATGTAGGCTGGAGATGAATATTGGGCTGCAGAGAGTCAGAAGTAAAGGATTTGTGCACTAAGATTTTATTCACTCGAAGAAACATTTCTGTTAAGTATTTATTTAAGTGTACTATTGCTTCACCTGCTCTCCCAAATAATTCAATTGTCTATAATCAGTGCAATAATCTCACTTATTCAGTGCTAATGACGCATAACCATGGAACCATGGCCTACTACTGATTTCATCAGCTGTGTAGGGCAGATATCCTGTCCCACTATTTAGGCTGGAGATAAATATTGGGCTGCAGAGAGTCAGAAGTAAAGGATTTGTGCACAAAGATTTTATTCACTCGAGGAAACATTGATGTTAATAAGTATTTATTTAAATATGCTACTGCTTCACCATCAACTCAAAATATTCTTTATCACTGAATAGTTCCACACAAGTGCTGGGTGTCAATGACCATCTCCCCATGATATTCAGCATCATTACCATCACTGAATTCCTCCAATCATCAATATCCTGGGGTGTACCATTGACCAGAGGTTTAAATGGACCAGCTAGACGGAGAGGGTAAGGTAAGGTAAAGTCACCATATTCGCAGATGACCATAGGCTGCACTCCCCTTTGAGGGATGATTTAACCTGAGGATCACCACACCTCAGGCAAGGATAGTGTAGCGGTAATGTCACTGGACTAGCAAACCAGAGGCCCAGGCTAATGCTCTTGAGACATGGATTCAAATCCTGTGGCAGCTGGTAGAATTGAATTCAATTAAGAAATCTGGAATATAAAACTAGTCTCAGTGACAACATGACAACGATCTTCGATTGTTGTAAAAACCCATCTGGTTTGCTAATGCCCCTCAGGAAGGAAATCTATCATCCTTACCAAGTCTGGTCTATGTATCACTCCAGAGAATAGCAATGGGTTGACTCTTAACTGTCTTGTGCAATGGCCTAGCAAGTCACTCAGTTCAAGGGCAATTAGAAATGGGCAACAAATGCTGGCCTTGCCAGCGATGCCTACATCCCATGAGAACATTCAGAAAAAATATTTATAAATATTGTGGATCATTCTGTGATGAGCAACTTATATCCTAATTCCCCAAAGCCTGCCCAAGGCATAAAAAATACGTTGGAATACTCTCCACTTGCCTGGATGAGTGCAGCTCAATGTAACAAAGAAATCCACTTGATTGGCACCCCATTCACCAACTTAAATATTAACTCCATTGATCACTTGCATACAGAGCAGTAGTGTGTACCATCTACAAGATGTGCTGCAGGAACTCACTAATGTTCCTTCGACAACATCTTCCAAACCTGCACTGACCACTGTCTAGATCAGGGTTTCAAACTCAGGGTCGCGACCCATGGGTGGGCGTCGGGAGGGTCACGGAGCAATCGATCACAACGTTCCCAATCGCAGGGGAAGCACCCAACGGCCGCGACCGGTTTTTAAAAATGCTAGGACTGGCCTTGAGGTTGGGAATGCCAGCCACCCCACATACGTGCCCCCTCAGGTGGATCCGCCAGTGAGCAGGCCCGGAGCCCAGCTGGGCAGACTGCCTCCTGATGTCCGCGCTGTCCCAGGACCAAATTTATTTTTAAAAACGGCAGTGTCTTCCCAACAGAAGAGAGCAGGTCATGCACCCTGCACTATATGGACGTCACGCTGTCCGTGCTTTGGGTGTGAAATCACGGAGAAGAGATTCCTCCATTTTGTAGCTGCCAACAAGCAAGCAACAGGACTGTGAAGAACTGAAGATGGATCATTTTGTAATAAGGAAGAGAGGGCCAGAGACACAAACAGGCAAGAATCTCACAACGGAATCTGCTGGAGAGAGCTTCTCAAGAGAGTTCATGGTAGGACAAAGCAATGCCAGTGTGAGCTGTATGCAGTGCTCCAGTGAACAACCCATTAAGAAGAAGCTGAAATTGGGAACAAAGCAGTATAATGATGATTTCTTGAGGTATGGCTTTATTAACTGTGCCAATGCAAAGCCCATGAGTGTTATGTGCAGGGAACTAGTGGCAAATGAAACTTTTAAACCGTCAAAACTTCAAAGGCATTGAAAGACTAAGCATAGTGAATTTGAGGAAAAGCCTCTTGATATTTTTCATAGGATGCAGAGAGGAATTAAATCATCAGCTGAAGTCCTTAGCAGAAATATAACATTGAATTAAAAAGCAAGTGAGATTGTGAGGACCAAGCAGGCTCACCTGTCGCATTAAAGGCAAGCAAAAATGGTGTTTCGCAAAGGTCGGCCGGCGTGGGCCCGAAGGTCAGCCGGTTGGTAAAAGTGGGCCCAGGGAAAAAAAAGTTTGAAAAACACGCCTAGGTGCGCAAAGGCACATGGGAGCACCACCATCTGCATATTCCTCCTCCTAAGGGCGGCACGGTGGCGCTAAGGTTAACACTGCTGCCTACAGCGCTGAGGACCCGGGTTCTATCGCGGCCCCAGGTCACTGTCCGTGTGGAGTTTGCACATTCTCCCCGTGTCTGCGTGGGTTTCACCCCCACAACCCAAAGGTATGCAGGTTAGGTGGATTGGCCACACTAGATTGCCCCTTAATCGGAAAAAATAATAATTGGGTACTCTAAATTTTTTAAAAATTCTTCCTCCTAGCCACACACCACCTTGACTTGGAACTATGTTACCGTTCCTGTATTGTCGCTCGGTCAGAAACCTGAAACTGGATGGGGATCACATGATGTGAGCAGGGCAGTGGCTACATTTTCGCGAGCTCCGGCAATGCTCATCTTTCAATCTTCGCTTTTATCGATGTGCACATCTCTTTTTTGCCTTTTTTTGGGTCTGCATGGCTTTTACTTTGTGCCAAGATATGCTGGTCAAGATTTGTTGGTCGATGTTTCAGCACTTTTGAGTCGAGTCAATATGCTTTAATCCTAATTAATTCATGGCAGCTGGAGGGAGTTGGGGTGGGGCCTTGTCTTTGGTGATGTAGCTGCCTTTGAGTGGTTTCCTGCCCTGACGATATGATGCACGCCGACGGATGGTGGCTGCTCTCTGGTGGAAGGAAGCCTGTCTCCTCATGGCTGAGTTCCAGTTGTGTGGCCTGCCATCCATCCTGAGGAATTTGGGTGACGACAAAGGGGAATTGGTGAGGAGCCCAGTTATGCCTGGTGTCTCTGGTGAGGTGGTGGAGAAGTTCCCAGCCAAGTTTGACAACTGGCTGCCATGTTTCGAGAATTTTGATCTGGAAGCTGGGCAGCTCAAATTCAATGGAGCACATTTAATCCTGTCTCCGAGACCTGGGGTTGGGTTGGCCTCTGTGTGGTCTTGTTCTGGTTGTCTTGTCGCGAGGAATTGGGGCCACCTGATCCAGGCTCCTCCACCCCCCACTGCCTCGCTGCAGCCTAGGTAGTTAACCACCTGGCTCGGTCGAGTTGGCATGTTGGAATAAGGTTCAATTTCCGATGGTTGGAATCCCTGGAAGATCCTGAAGAGTGCTCTCCGTTTCAGATCCTGCTTTACCCTGGATGTCTACTTTCTTCATGTGCCAATGTCGTGGTCTTTATCCCAATGATTGCCACACTCCTCAGTTGTTATCCTGGACTTTACTCCCTGATATCATTTTGTTGTCTGTTAATGTTGTCAATTTATCTGTTTGCAGGTAAGTAAATATTTTGGGTGTGATGTCCTGCAACGTTGGTTATCCTGATTGAATAAGGTTTTATCATGTTAGGCTGAATGCTGATTTTGGTATTTGTGCAGTTTCTTTATCCATATATATCCTTGGGGGGAGGATGAGCTGAGCTGGAGCGGGGGAGGGTGGAGGGTTTGGATGATAAGGTTCGTCCTGTCCTCGCTATGTTCAAGGAAGGTTCCCCATTATCAGTATTTTTTTTTATTTTGGCTGTTTTTCGTTTTCAGGCCCAGGTGGGCTGTTGAGGACAGGGCTTTGTTGGCCTCCCCTTTAGGGGGGACTCGGTCATTTCTCCTAATGGGGTCTCCCTATTGATTGTTCTAACTGCTGTCAGATGTCTTGTGAGTGAGGCTGGTCTGAATATCCTTTACTTGATAGTAATTGTGTAATGGGGTGATCCCACCCAAAGGGTTTTTTTCTTCTCTTGTTGGGGTGTGGGATGTTGGTCCTGTTGTTGGTATATGTATTGGATGTTTTGGGGAGGGGAGGGGAGGTGTTGTGTCCTGTACGGGACCAAACTGGCTTACCCTCGGAGGAGTGCAAGGACTTTGATGTCATGTGAGTTCTTGGAGCCAGTTCTCCGATTTGCTTTTCTTTGTGAGGCTGGGTTAGGCCAGGCTCAACATCGTGCACAGCATCCTGTTGCTCCTTGGATGGGGAGTTGTGGGAGAGTCTGATGTGGGTGGGTCCACATCCAGGGAGGTAAAGATTGGGGAACAGTCTGAAGGTTGTGTCCAGTAATTATCCTTATTCTTTTTGTCATGGGAGTTGGAAAAGACCCACTTGGCGATTGGTTGGCCGGTTCTATTCTAGTCATAATATCTTATGAGAGGGCAGCACGGTGGCGGGTTGCTGAGCACTGCTGCCTCACGGCACCGAGGTGCCAGGTTTGTTCCCAGCTCAGGGTCACTCTCCGTGTGGAGTTTACACATTCTCCCCGTGTTTGCATGGGTTTTGCCCCCACAACACAAAGATATGCAGGCTAGGTGGATTGGCCACGCTAAATTGGCACTTAATTGGAAAAAATTAATTGGGTACTCTAAAAAAAATTTTTAAATAGTAATAATATCTTAGGAGGTGGTGTGTGGATTCAAGGGATTTGTTCTGACAATTCCTGTTCTTCACTCTTCTTCTGACTGTGAGAGGTTTGGGGGATTTGTTTCTACTTCTGTGAGTATTGATGTCTGTGAGGGCTAGCTGTGGTGGTGTTGGATCATGGGCCTTGGTATCATGGACACTCAGATACGGACCAGCATTGACTTTTGGGTGGCCAAATCCTTTCTTCTTTTGACTGGTCCTTGTTGTGATGGGGTCCTGCGGTTCCGTGGGTAAACGGGAAGGCGTAGGATGGCTTAAAGGGCTTTAAACCATAGTGTCTACCCACAGTGTGACGTTACGTCAGTGCGAATCACTACTGGTTTTCAGGCCCCATGGGGTTGAGGGGCAATGCTGGGCATTTCCTCTTAGCTCCCTAGCATTATAAGAACATAAGAACTAGGAGCAGGAGTAGGCCATCTGGCCCCTCGAGCCTGCTCCGCCATTCAATGAGATCATGGCTGATCTTTTGTGGACTCAGCTCCACTTTCCGGCCCGAACACCATAACCCTTAATCCCTTTATTCTTCAAAAAACTATCTATCTTTATCTTAAAAACATTTAATGAAGGAGCCTCTACTGCTTCACTGGGCAAGGAATTCCATAGATTCACAACCCTTTGGGTGAAGAAGTTCCTCCTAAACTCAGTCCTAAATCTACTTCCCCTTATTTTGAGGCTATGCCCCCTAGTTCTGCTTTCACCCGCCAGTGGAAACAACCTGCCCGCATCTATCCTATCTATTCCCTTCATAATCTTATATGTTTCTATAAGATCCCCCCTCATCCTTCTAAATTCCAACGAGTACAGTCCCAGTCTACTCAACCTCTCCTCCTAATCCAACCCCTTCAACTCTGGGATTAACCTAGTGAATCTCCTCTGCACACCCTCCAGTGCCAGTACGTCCTTTCTCAAGTAAGGAGACCAAAACTGAACACAATACTCCGGGTGTAGCCTCACTAACACCTTATACAATTGCAGCATAACCTCCCTCGTCTTAAACTCCATCCCTCTAGCAATGAAGGACAAAATTCCATTTGCCTTCTTAATCACCTGTTGCACCTGAAAACCAACTTTCTGCGACTCATGCACTAGCACACCCAGATCTCTCTGCACAGCAGCATGTTTTAATTTTTTATCATTTAAATAAGAATCCCTTTTGCCGTTATTCTTACCAAAATGGATAACCTCACATTTGTCAACATTGTATTCCATCTGCCAGACCCTAGCCCATTCACTTAGCCTGTCCAAATCCCTCTGCAGACTTCCAGTATCCTCTGCACTTTTTGCTTTACCACTTATCTTAGTGTCGTCTGCAAACTTGGACACATTGCCCTTGGTCCCCAACTCCAAATCATCTATGTAAATTGTGAACAGTTGTGGGCCCAACACTGATCCCTGAGGAACACCACTAGCTACTGATTACCAACCAGAGAAACACCCATTAATCCCCACTCTTTGCTTTCTATTAATTAACCAATCCTCTATCCATGCTCCTACTTTCCCCTTAATGCCATGCATCTTTATCTTATGCAACAACCTTTTGTGTGGCACCTTGTCAAAAGGCTTTCTGGAAATCCAGATATACCACATCCATTGGCTCCCCATTATCTACCGCACTGTTAATGTCCTCAAAAAAATTCCACTAAATTAATTAGGCACGACCTGCCCTTTATGAACCCATGCTGCGTCTGCCCAATGGGACAATTTCCATCCAGATGCCTCGCATTCTGGGATGCAATCGATCAGGGCCAGGAGACTTGTCTACCTTTAGCCCCATTAGCTTGCCCATCACTACCTCCTTGGTGATATCAATCCTCTCAAGGTCCTCACCTGTCATAGCCTCATTTCCATCAGTCAGGGGGCACAGGAAAGGGGCTCCATTGGAGGAGATAACCCTCCTCCACATAGTTTGGAGGGGGAGGGGTAGGAAGAGAGGAGAGCTCCAGTGCCCGCGAGTTATGGGGACGAACTGCAATTCCTGCAGGGGGGGGGTGGAGAAGGGAGCGTCCCGATGCCTGTGGGGGGCAGGGGAGAACCTGATGCCTGCAAGAGTTGGGGCAGAGGGGAGAGCTGGGAGCTTCGATATCTGCAGGGGTGGAGGTGTGAGCCCCAATGACTGCAGAGATTGGGTGTGGTGGAGCCCCAATGCCTGCAGGGGTGGGGGAGTGGGAGGAGTAGCTCCGATGCCTGCGACGTTTGGGGTGGAAGAGGGGATGGAGAGCCAATGCCTGTGAGGGTTGGTGGGGAAGAGAGGGGAGCACTGATGCCTGCAAGGTGGGGGGGGGGGGTAAAAGAGGGGGAGCTCCGATACTTGTGAGAGAGGGGGGAATCCCAAACCTGTAAGGGGAGGGGAAAGTCCCAATGTTGGCATTGTGGGGGGGGGGGGGGGGGGGGGGGTCTTACTTTGAAATTGGGGCGTGTTTTTAAAGGGCGTCTCGATCTCGGAATCCCAGCTTTGCCAGAGATTTACCCCCCCCCGTGTGTGTGATCTGCGGATCTGTGTGCACAGAGTGCTGTAAATCAGGCGAGAAAAAGGTTTCTGTGAAGCCGCCGAGTTTCACTCAGCTTTTCTCGCCTGATCCCGTACCCTGTGCAATTTTAAGAAAATTCTGCCCACAATCTTTCACTTCTGCATACTTGAGGTAAGGAATCTGTAAGGGTGCTTCCTGTTTATTACCTGTTTATTCCCTTGTAACCCCCTTTGTTTTCACCACTTAATTGATTTGGCTGATGGCCAATGAATTGGCCCAAAAGGCTGTTCTCTGCCCATTAACAGGTGGTGATTGGATATTATTTCACTGGAAGACTTTTCAGAGTGCTGAGGTGCCAGTTTGGTTTCAGTTTTGATTCTGTCAGCCTGATGAAGAGATCTACCTGACTCTCTTAAAAAAAAAAACCTAATTCTCTTCAGAAAGTCACTGTGAGGGCTTACTCTCTCGCCAGCAATTCTGGGTGCCGTTCTCTTGCGACTGCAGAGGCCTGAGTTCAAACCATGAACTGTAAGCAAGGTTTGATGTGAAATATAGTGTCCCTGTGAAAGATAGGGGCCTGACTGCGAACCTCTAGCTGAAGACCCAGTTTGATGAGAATTAAGGTGCCTCTCCAGAAAGCCTGTTGTCTATGAGTACTGCATTTTTTAAACTGCAGAGATCCTGAATGAATGACTCTGCAAAGAAAACTATTACCAGCTGTAAACCAGAGTCTTTTATTCAGCAAGCATGCTGTGAGGAAAGTGTGCTGAAGAACCACCATCGGAAACAACGATTTATCTATTTTTTTTAAATTTTAGAGTAGCCAATTATTTTTCTTTTCCAATTAAGGGGCAGTTTAGCATGGCCAATCCACCTAACCAGCACATCTTTGGGTTGCGAAATCCATGCAGACATGGGGAGAATGTGCAAACTCCACACGGAGAGTGACCTAGGGTCGGGATTCAAACCCGGGTCCTCAGCGCCGCAATCCCAGTGCTAACCATTGTGCCACATGCCGCCAAAGATTTATCTTTTGACTTTCATCCTTATTAGTTGTTGTTTCCCCCCCCCCCCCCCCCCGCTCTGTGTTTGCTGTGTGTATGGGTAAAGGGTGGGACAGTTAAAGAGGGTAGCAGGTATAATTGTCGTAATTCAGTTGTATTTTCTGCATATAATGTGATAGTTCTTGCTATAAATAAACAGTAATTGTATTTAAATGTACAAACCTGGTGACTGTAATTATTGGGCAGCCAAGGACCAAAGACTTTGGGTATTTTTATAATTCACTTGTATTGCGACTCGAGGACACTTGGGGCTGGAATTGACCATGCACTAGCCCAGGATGTCATAACAAATCACATGAAAAGAAGATATTGCATGAGATCCGCAATGTAACCAATCATTATTTGTTGATGTACCATTTGTCAATGCACTCTGTTGATTATTCTTTGGTCTACTGTGTACGTATTATGTACGATCCCTTGGCCGCAGAAAAATACTTTTCACTGTACTTCGATACATGTGACAATAAATATTAATCAATCAATCAATGTCTACACCAACTGTGCTAATTCTATTTAATCTCAAAAATACCAAATGACTCATTTAAGATTAGGAGTTCTTTTCTGCTTTCTTCAGGGTGTTCCTTCCTTATTGGGATATTGTTCCACAGGTAATGGTTGTCCTCAGCCAAGTGGTCAATCTTCATCTATGAATCTCATGAAAACCTAGCCCAATTCCATCCTCGTCCGTCATTCTGGAACCTTCCTCGTCTCTATTGTTCAAGAAATAGAGACACAAACTTCATCTCCAAGCCACATATTGTGACTCTGCCTCTGCTCCAAGTCTCCTCAGTGGACCCTAACACATCCCCTTTATAGGGATTAATTCTCTTATTTATTCAAATGCCAACACCATCATCCTAAAATACATTATTTAATGTAGAGGCTGTAGCTCAGTGGGCAGTGGTGCTGTTCAATGGGATATTTAGTCCTACACAGGAAAATGCTAGGTGTCCTCTCACAATTTGTTCCGTCAACGTATCTCAATTGGGCAGCTGCTGAGTGATTCAATTGACTTTTGTATTCCCAATCCAGGGAGAGGGAAATCAGCTATATTTTCTTAAGCAGTAGCTCCTGATGGAAGTTATATGTGTGGGTGTTGGGTGAGTCTCAGCTGTAATGTTCTTTCGCCATCGGGGCAGCACGGTAGCGCAGTGGTTAGCACTGCTGCCTACGGCGCTGAGGAGCCGGGTTCGAATCCCATCCTCGGGTCACTGTCCGTGTGGAGTTTGCACATTCTCCCCATGTCTGCGTGGGTTTCACCCCCACCACCCAAAAGGTGTGAAGGGTAGGTGGATTGGTCACACTAAATTGCCCCTTAATTGGAAAAAAAAAAGGTGGGTACTCTAAAATTTTAAAAATAAGAAAATGTTCTTTCGCCATAATAAGGCTTGCACATAAAGAATAGCCAACTGATTGCGATACTGCTTGGTACTCAAGAAACTATCTCCAAGCAAAACTCAGCACCTTCAGGACAAAGGGGACACAACTGAAAGTGGTGAAAATCGTGTCAATGTGAATATCACTGCTTGTGGATTTTGAGTGATTTGGATTTTCAATGGTTGAATTCCACAGATAAAGCGCAGTGTACTTGCATTCAGAAAAACATCAAATACTGCATTGGTATCTCTTGCCTCGGAGTCAGAAATTGTGGGTTCAAATCCCATTCCAGGGACTTTGCACACAATCTAGGCTGATGCTTCAGTGCAATATTGAGGGGTCCTTGTTCAGATTTGCACACACTTGGATAGACAGCAATCATTGGCATATGCATCACCTTTGGCAGAAAACATTATTAACCTTTGGCACCAACTTTGTTCCCTCCTTCTCTGAAAGCACCAACAGAAGATCATCCCGACCTGATCTTCTGCAGGAAGCAAGCGGGAGTCGCTATTGGGCGGTTGTGTGAGAAATGCGATGGTAAATGTGTGATCTGCGACTCCTATGTCAGGCCATGCACGCTAGTCCGTATCTGTGACAAGTGTAACTATGGGTCTTACCAAGGACGGTGCGTGATCTGTGGTGGCCCGGGTGTATCTGATGCCTATTATTGCAAGGAGTGTACTATCCAGGAAAAAGATAGAGATGGATGTCCGAAAATCGTCAATCTTGGCAGCTCAAAAACTGACCTGTTCTACGAAAGGAAAAAGTATGGCTTTAAGAAGAGGTGATCCCAGGAAATCTTTCACATTCCAACTGAATGCGGGGCCACTGGAGCAGTCTTGCCTAGGATGTTTAACATTGCTGTTTCACAGTATGGAGTATGGTATTTGATGGCATGGAGCGGGCAGCATGTGGAAGAGGGCGATTGTTACACACGAGTTCAATTATTATTATTTTCTTTTAGTAGCTAGCATATTTTCTGTCTCTCTCATCAAAGTGAGTTTGGAATTGGAAGTAACAGGTTTCTGACAATGGAACCAACCCCAGAACTTTCTATGGCAACCCGCCTGTGATCTATTTCTGGGCAGGAGCAGGTAATGCTCGCCAATCCGTTAATTCTATTAGCAGACGGGGTAGCACGGTGGCGCAGTGGGTTGGCCCTGCTGCCTCACGGCGCCGAGGTCCCAGGTTCGATCCCGGCTCTGGGTCACTGTCCGTGTGGAGTTTGCGCGTTCTCCCCGTGTCTGCGTGGGATTCGCCCCCACAACCCAAAGATGTGCAGGGTAGGTGGATTGGCCACACTAGATTGCCCCTTAATTGGAAAAAATTAATTGGGTACACTAAATTTAAAAAAAAAATTTTTTATAAATTCTATTAGCAGACTTGAAAAGATAGTTTTTTGAAGAATAAAGGGATTAAGGGTTATGGTGTTCGGGCCGGAAAGTGGAGCTGAGTCCACAAAAGATCAGCCATGATCTCATTGAATGGCGGAGCAGGCTCGAGGGGCCAGATGGCCTACTCCTGCTCCTAGTTCTTATGTTCTTATGAAGCTTGTGTCGGATTGCACAGATTTTATATAAATGCAAACTGATCATATAAATAGGATATCAATGGATAAACGACTTTACTTGAATATAAACATGAATGATCATTTTAAATCATTGATCACACAAATTGCCACAAAGGAAATGATATGAACATCCAGAGGTAAATGGCACAAGTGACGGACATCCAAGGGTAAGTTGCACGCAAGTGAATGGATACCCAGAGATGAATTACACAACTAGCAACGGACATCCAGGGGTGAATTTCACAGCAAATCATAGACATCCAAGGGTACGTTACACAGCAAGTAATGGACATTTGGGAGAAATTAGGCAGCAAGCGACGGACAACTTGGGGTAAATTGCACAGCAAATGATGGACGTACAAAAGCACATTTACATAGAAAGCGACTAGTTAAACAGCAGGTGGTAGACGCTATCGAACAAGTTATACAGTGAATGGTGGGCAACTACAGCATGAGTACTCAGAATAATGAACCTTATTGGTAGTTACTTCTGGAGTAACAATACTGAGTGAAGTACAGTATGTTTTTGTATGTCTGTATTTCGATGACATTGTGTAAGTTTACAGAAGTCTCTCCATTTCAAGCCATGCGTATGTGACACCAAAAGAAGTGAGATCTGTTCAGATGTTTTCATTGGAATGAATTGGCTGATAGATTTACAGCATTTGGGATGCCAGTCACATTCAGTAAGGGGAAATACAATATTGCACCTGCCTCATGTTGATTCTTTGCAAAAGGGCAGCCTTTTCTTTTGCTCTATTATGTCTCCTCCTCCCACTGTGTGCTGCATATTTACATTACATTATTAATATTTAATCAGTGCCGAGGAAGCAACTATCCTGGAATATTTTGTATCTGAGGAGGGAAAGCAGCATTTGCAGTGGCTAGATTTTAAAGGCAGAAATGCATCAGATCCTGAAAGCGCGGAGACTGAGTGCCAGAAGGCCATTTTTTAAAAACAATATAAATGGGAAATGCTGAAGACTTAATGCAGTTCATTGCGCCTGTGCACAGCACATCTGTATGAGCAGCAAAAGAGTCCACTATTGCATTGAATCGCACGGCCAGATTTTATGGCTGCAAAAATGCTGAAGTATCATTTCGATAAAGGAGCTGAAGTTCTCGCTGACTGGAGGCGTTAGAGTGGGTCTCTGTGTTCCACAGTTTTGCATCCATGGCCATGTTGCTGTGAGACTGGAAGATGCTGCAGAGTGAGAGCTTTGAGACTCGGGAGAACCGTAATGTCCTAATGGGCTTAGAAAAGGATGCATCCCGGATATTGATGGATACGTATGGAAGTGTTCAGAATGGGGGTTACCGTTCTAATGTTTATGTAAGTTGCCTTGTTTATTCTGCTGACAATTATAATTCCGCTGGTTTCTCAGCCTTGCAGACACATCTTGTACGGACACAATTTTTGTCCTGAAAAAGGTTGCTTTAAATTTAAAAAAAAACCCAGCTAATTAACTATACGTTTGTGTAATTGATTTCAGTGCAATAACTTTGATCCCCACAGAGGACAGATAGCAGATCCCCACCAGTGCTGCTGTTTCGGTGATGTGTTGAGCATAGCTCAGAGGAAGAACATTTAAAATCTTAATTTTCTTTTTTTTTAATCCAGTTTATTACTGGAACATAAAATCTTGAGATTTTATGTTCGTAAAAATTATATTCTATTTTTTAAAAATCGCAGTTAATTTATCAGCCACCCACCCCACCCCGGACTCCCTTGAATTAAATTCATCAACTTTACGTTGCCAGCAATTTTCCACTGTTGCCTCCAAAACCTGGTTCTCCCGCTTTGACTTTTGTCAGCATCTAACAGTGAACCTGCCCTGACATCAATATACATCTTGGGAGAGATCTTTCAACCCGATCCTCAATCACAAGACGCTCGGGGCCCTCTAGCTATGGGCTGTGGGTCTGGTAGGCCTCTTGCCTGGAAGATGTGCCAGATTCAAGCCCCACTCCAGGAACGTGTGCACAGATTCTAGGGCTGACACTCTAGTGCTATATCAAGGAAGCGTTGCAGTGTTGGAGGTGCCGTCTCTCAGCTGAAACATGAAACCAAGGCCTTCTCAGGTGAGCTTAAAAGATCCCACAGCACTGTTTTGAAGAGCAATGGGAGTTTCCCCCCTAATGTTCAGGCTAGTTTTTATGCCGCATCAAAAATCAGCCAAAACAGATTATCTGGATGTTATCACATTGCTATTTGGGGAACTTGCTATGTGCAAACTGCTACCCTGTCTCCCTACCTTACAACATTGATTATGCTGCTGAAGCATTTCATTGGTGGTAGAGTGCTTTGGGTTTCTGAAGTTGTGGAAGATATCTATATGTAGGGATATATATATTCTATAGGCACTTGTTGGGACACAGTAAAGTCCCACAGGGTACCAACACACACTCCCTGCTCTATACCCTAGTCAAATGGCCACAAATTTTGAGTGTTTAGCCGGAGAATGTTCAGTTGTGTCTTTACTCAACATTATTTTCCAATCTGTGGCGATGTTTACCAATCAGGGTCAAGCATGTGGGCTTGTTTCTCCCCCCACTTCCCTGTAACCCCTGGTCAATGAGGCTAATGGCATAGCTTCCATTACATTAGTTAACGACACAGATCTTTCTGGAGTGAGTTTTATTGTAAAACCTGATTTAAAAAAAAAAATCTTTTCATTGGCATTTTCAAAATTTATGAAGAGTTATGTACATGTTGGCCATGTTTATTTACTGTATTATACAGAAAGAGTCTTGTCCTTCCCTACATTTACCCTATTTACATTCTACCGCCCTCTGGCTCGGCGTGTGGTCTCTCCCAGTGCCCCCCTTTCGCTCCCCTTCCTCTCCCCACCTTTCTTTTCTTCCCCGTCGACTTTGGCTGTGTTTCCGCTGTGATTAGGGGGGGGGGCTGCCCCCTCCCTCCCAAGTTGTTCCTTTTTGTGTCTTTCCAGCTTTTTCTCCTCTTCCCCCCCCCCCCCCCCCCCCCCACCCCCGCATTGCGTGTTCCTCTGGTCGCCCCCGTCTTTATTTTTATTTTTCCTCTCCCTTTTCTTTCTATCTTTCCAGTTTCCCTATTACTCGTCGTTGCTGGCCTCTAACAGGTTTTGGAACAGGCTGACAAACTGCCCCAATTAGGAAGCCTTCCTCTGTCCCTCGGATAGTGTATTTGATCTTCTCCAGGTGGACAAATTCCGATAGGTCTGCTAGCCAGTCTGCAGCTGTGGTTGGTGCTGCTGATCGTCAGCCGAGCAGGATACCCCGGCGTGCGGTTAGGGAAGCGAAAGTTAGGGCGTCGGCCCTCTTTCTCCATGTGTAGCTCTGGCTGCTCCGATACCCCGAAGATTGCCACTATTGGACATGGCTTCACCCTCATCCCCACAACCTTGGACATTGCCTCAGAGAAGGCTGTCCAGAACCCAGCAAGTTTGGGACAAGCTCAGAACATGTGGGCGTGGTTAGCCGGGCCCCTCTGGCACCGCTCACATTTGTCCTCCACCTCCGGGAAGAACCTGCTCATTCGGGTTCTGATCAGGTGTGCTCTGTGCACCACTTTGAGCCACATGAGGCCAAGCCTTGCGCAGGAGTGGAGTTGGCCCTGCTCAGTGCTTCGCTCCAGAGTCCCCGCCCCACTTCTGTCCCTAGTTCGTCCTCCCATTTCCACCTGGTCTCGTTCAGTGATGTTCGGGCTCTGTCCATACATAGTCCCCCTTCTTTATTGTCTATGTTTATCAGGTCCTCTAATAGTGTTGTTTCCGGGGCCCCGGGATATCCCACTGTCTCTTTGTGGAGGATGTGCTTTATTTGCAGGTGTCTCATTTCCTGTCCGGTTGGCAGTTCCCACTCCTCCGTCTGTTCGTCCAGTGTCGCTAGTCTGTGCCCTACGTAGAAGTCCCTAACTGTCAGTGTGCCCCTGTCCCATCTCCATTTCCTAAAGGTAGTGTCTAGCATGGCTGGGGGGAATTTGTGATTGCCGCAGATGAGAGCCATGGGTAACATCCTAGTCAGCCCAAAGTGCTGTCTTAATTGGGCCCACGTTTTCAGTGTGGCCGCTACCACTAGGCTTGATGTGTATTTTGCCGAGGGGGATGGGAGTGCTGCTGTAGCCAAGGCCCGGAGGTCATTCCCTTGCAGGTGGCCTCCTCCATCTGTACCCACTCTGAGTTGGGTTTGTGTACCTATCCCCTCAGTAAAATCTGATTCTACTGCTTTAGACTCTGGAGAAAGTTTAAAAACTGCGATTGAATCCAAATGGTTCAAAAGCGAACTGGTTCAGTTCCTATCAGGCATCGGAGATCACAGCATACAAAAGGTAGGTGGACTGCAAAGTAAAATAAATGATTATGCAATATAAATTATGGTCAGTGTGGTTTCCTGCACTAGTCTTGATCATCTAAGTGTATTCTAGAAGTAGTTTTCAGATTTTTTTCCCCCCTAAATTTCCATTTATTTCCAAATTTGGATTTTTACAGGGGACTACAGATCTGCTAGTGTGTCGGAGGGTATAGTGAATCATGATGTCTAAGGCATTGTGACTTTGTGGCATGTTCGTGGACCTGCGGCTCTTTCCCCATCCATCAGCCCTCTATGTTTGTATGTTCCTTTTGAGCTAGAGCATCCGGGAGCTTGGTTCGTGTGTGACAGAGGCACCTGACTTGTCTGTATAGTCTGTCTCTATGTATTTAAACCAGTGTTATTAAATCAGAAGCCACAATAGTTTAGTTGCGGTGGGTTTGGGATGCATTTGTAAAGTGGGTATTTTAGGTGCTGATAAGTATTGCCTTTTGCGATTTTAACGATTAATATCTGAGTTCACTGACCATGCCATTGATAATGCCTGTATTCACTGCTTAGTGTAGAAGTTTGCTAATTAATGCTGGTGTTTTCTGTTTAAACACCTCTGCTTGCTGGTTTTTACTCACGTTCACTGGTTAATGACATTCTTGCTCGTTAATTCCTTTACTTGCTGCCTAATACCTATATCTGCTGGTTAATGCCAGCCATTGTTAATTAATTTCTATGCTTACTGTCTGTGTTCACTGGTTAATTGCCCCCATTCATTGATTAATGCAACCTCTCTACTCTCACTGGTTGATATCTGTATTTTCTGGTTCATGCCCATATTTGTTGCTGTGTTAAGTAATTAACCCCATCTCTGCTGTTCTGCTGTAGGGGGACGAGGGCGATGATGACTTGTATGTTAATTCCAACAGTGGATATAACCCTGACTGCAGAGGGAACTATTTCAGCAATGGGACAACAAAAATTGGTGAGAAGTAATTTCTATTCTGAAACAGAAATGTTCTGTCCTGTTCTATGTCATATCAGCCATCTCAATTTCTCTGTCCCTTTTATCCACTCGTACCTGTTTCCCTCTGAACTTGCGACACTGCGTTCTCTTAGCTCCAACCCTGGCCTTGTGATCAATCCTGTGGACAAGGGTGGTGCCACTGTTGTCTGGCGTACTGACCTCTACCTCGTAGAGGCTGAGCGCCAATTCTCAGACACCTTCCCCAGACCATGACCCCACCACCAAGCATCAATCCATTGTTTCCAGGACTGTCACTGACCTCATCGCCTCTGGAGATCTTCCCTCCACAGCTTCCAACCTCATAGTCCCCAGCTCCACACAGTCCGCTTCTGCCTCCTTTCCAAAATCCACAAATTGGGCTGCCGAGGTAGACCCATCGTATCAGCCTTTTCCGGCCCCACAAACCCCTGTTTTGACTCCATCCTTTCTCCCCTTGTCCTGTTTCTTCCCACCTATATTTGTAATTCCTTTGATGCCCACGGTCATGTCAACAATTTCTAATTCCCTGGTCCTAACTTCCTCCTCTTCTCTATGGATGTCCAATCCCTCTACAGCTCCATCCTCCACTTGGATGTCTGAAGACCCTCCACTTCTTCCTTGAGCACAGGCCCAAACAATCCCTGTCCACCACCATTCTCCTCTGCCTGGCTGAACTTGTTCTATCACTTGACAATTTATCCTTTAACTTGTCTCCCTTCCTGCAAATAAAAGGTGCGGCTATGGGTACCCGCATTGTCCCCAAATATGCCTGACGTTCTGAGGGTTATGTGAAACACTCCTTCCAGTCAGACCCAGGCCCCCTCCAGTAACTCCTTTTTCATAGCACCAATGACTGTATTGGTGCTGCTTCATTCTCTTGTTCACTATTATTCATTACAAGCCCACCAACTCCCTCAGCTACCTCGGCTACAGCTTCTCAAACTCTGCTCCCTGTAAAGACCCCACCCATTCTCCCAGTTTCTCCTCCTCGGTTGCAATTATTCTGATAATGCCACCATCGGAAATTACACTTCTGACATGTTTCTGCCTTTTTACTTAACTGAGGTTTTCCATTGTTGATTCATACATTTCACTTACTGCCCCCATCATGATGTCTTTCATTGGCCTTTTTGCTTCCTAGTTCTCTAATTATTTGAATGACCATCATGGAAACAAAAACATGTTGGTTGAACCCCATACATATTGCATATTGGGGCCATATGCTGCACTCTCAGGTCAGTGTCCATGTTTGAAACAAAGTGATTTGCCACTTTTTTTTCTTCAGAAACCGAGCTCTCTGGGGCCAGTAGGGTGTGCTAATACACAGTTGGTTACATTAGGCAGATTCATTTTCTTGTCTGTTGTGGAAGAGCCACAGATATCCGAGAAAAATAGTGGACAAGCAGGAGAACTGCAGAAATTCACCACGCATTTAAAAAAGCAAATTTGCACTTATCGCCACATCATAGAAACATCTCAAAATGTATCACACACAATGGATTATTAAGAAGTGCAGTAACTGCAGTGATACAGATGAGGAAATCTCTTTAGTTGGACAAGAAGAACAGTTCAGAATAAAAATCATATAGCAATGTCATTGAGCTACTTACCTTTGCCTAAACTGCACTGTCTCCGTGGCACAGTTAAAGGTGCTTTTAATTCTGGAGGGTGTGCATTGATGTTTTAATCTGCGTTCTGAGCACATAAACTAGCCTGACATTGTCATGTTGTATTCTAACCCAGCCTGACATTCCCGTGTCATATTATAACCCAGCCTGACACTCCCGTGTCATATTCTAACCCAGCCTGACACTCCCGTGTTATATTATAACCCAGCCTGACACTCCCCTGTCATATTCTAACCCAGCCTGACACGCCCGTGTCATATTATAACTCAGCCTGACACTCCCATGTTGTACTGTAACCCAGCCTGACACTCCCATGTTGTACTATAATCCAGCCTGACACTCCCATGTTGTTCTGTAATCCAGCCTGACACTCCCATGTTGTTCTGTAACCCAACCAGACACTCCCATGTTGTACTGTAATCCAGCCAGACACTCCCATGTTGTACTGTAATCCAGCCAGACACTCCCATGTTGTACTGTAACCCAGCCTGACACTCCCATGTTGTACTGTAATCCAGCCTGACACTCCCATGTTGTACTGTAACCCAGCCTGACACTCCCATGTTATACTATAATCCAGCCAGACACTCCCATGTTGTACTGTAACCCAGCCTGACACTCCCATGTTGTACTGTAATCCAGCCTGACACTCCCATGTTGTACTATAATCCAGCCTGACACTCCCATGTTGTTCTGTAATCCAGCCTGACACTCCCATGTTGTACTATAATCCAGCCTGAAACTCCCATGTTGTTCTGTAATCCACCCTGACACTCCCATGTTGTACTATAATCCAGCCAGACACTCCCATGTTGTTCTGTAATCCAGCCTGACACTCCCATGTTGTACTATAATCCAGCCTGACACTCCCATGTTGTACTGTAATCCAGCCTGACACTCCCATGTTGTTCTGTAATCCAGCCTGACACTCCCATGTTGTACTGTAATCCAGCCTGACACTCCCATGTTGTACTGTAATCCAGCCTGACACTCCCATGTTGTACTGTAATCCAGCCTGACACTCCCATGTTGTACTGTAATCCATCCTGACACTCCCATGTTGTACTGTAATCCAGCCTGACACTCATGTTGTACTGTAATCCAGCCTGACACTCCCATGTTGTACTGTAATCCAGCCTGACACTCCCATGTTGTACTGTAATCCAGCCTGACACTCCCATGTTGTTCTGTAATCCAGCCTGACACTCCCATGTTGTACTGTAATCCAGCCTGACACTCCCATGTTGTACTGTAATCCAGCCTGACACACTCATGTTGTACTGTAATCCAGCCTGACACTCCCATGTTGTACTGTAATCCAGCCTGACACTCCCATGTTGTACTGTAATCCAGCCTGACACTCCCATGTTGTACTGTAATCCAGCCTGACACTCCCATGTTGTACTGTAATGCAGCCTGACACTCCCATGTTGTACTGTAATCCAGCCTGACACTCCCATGTTGTACTGTAACCCAGCTTGACTCTCATGTTGTACTGTAATCCAGCCTGACACGCCCATGTTGTACTATAATCCAGCCTGACACTCCCATGGTGTACTGTAATCCAGCATGGCACTCCCATGTTGTACTGTAACCCAGCCAGACACTCCCATGTTGTACTGTAATCCAGCCTGACACTCCCATGTACTATAATCCAGCCTGTCACTCCCATGTTGTACTATAATCCAGCCTGTCACTCCCATGTTGTACTGTAACCCAGCCAGACACTCCCATGTTGTACTGTAATCCAGCCTGACACTCCCATGTTGTACTATAATCCAGCCTGTCACTCCCATGTTGTACTGTAATCCAGCCTGACACTCCCATGTTGTACTGTAATCCAGCCTGACACTCCCATGTTGTACTGTAATCCAGCCTGACACTCCCATGTACTATAATCCAGCCAGGCACTCTCATGTTGTACTGTAATCCAGCCTGACACTCCCATGTTGTACTGTAATCCAGCCAGACACTCCCATGTTGTACTGTAACCCAGCCTGACACTCCCATGTTGTACTATAATCCAGCCTGACACTCCCATGTTGTACTGTAATCCAGCCTGACACTCCCATGTTGTACTGTAATCCAGCCTGACACTCCCATGTTGTTCTGTAATCCAGCCTGACACTCCCATGTTGTACTATAATCCAGCCTGACACTCCCATGTTGTACTGTAATCCAGCCTGACACTCCCATGTTGTACTGTAACCCAGCCTGACACTCCCTTGTTGTACTGTAACCCAGCCTGACACTCCATGTTGTACTATAATCCAGCCAGACTCTCCCATGTTGTACTGTAACCCAGCCTGACACTCCCATGTTGTACTATAATCCAGCCTGACACTCCCATGTTGTTCTGTAATCCAGCCTGACACTCCCATGTTGTACTGTAACCCAGCCTGACACTCCCATGTTGTACTGTAACCCAGCCTGACACTCCCATGTTGTACTATAATCCAGCCTGACACTCCCATGTTGTACTATAATCCAGCCAGACACTCCCATGTTGTACTGTAACCCAGCCTGACACTCCCATGTTGTACTATAATCCAGCCTGGCACTCCCATGTTGTTCTGTAACCCAGCCTGACACTCCCATGTTGTACTGTAACCCAGCCTGACACTCCCATGTTGTACTATAATCCAGCCAGACACTCCCATGTTGTACTGTAACCCAGCCTGACACTCCCATGTTGTACTATAATCCAGCCTGGCACTCCCATGTTGTTCTGTAATCCAGCCTGACACTCCCATGTTGTACTGTAATCCAGCCTGACACTCCCATGTACTATAATCCAGCCTGGCACTCCCATGTTGTTCTGTAATCCAGCCTGACACTCCCATGTTGTACTATAATCCAGCCTGACACTCCCATGTTGTACTGTAATCCAGCCTGACACTCCCATGTTGTACTGTAACCCAGCCTGACACTCCCATGTTGTACTATAATCCAGCCTGGCACTCCCATGTTGTTCTGTAATCCAGCCTGACACTCCCATGTTGTACTGTAATCCAGCCTGACACTCCCATGTACTATAATCCAGCCTGGCACTCCCATGTTGTTCTGTAATCCAGCCTGACACTCCCATGTTGTACTATAATCCAGCCTGACACTCCCATGTTGTACTGTAATCCAGCCTGACACTCCCATGTTGTACTGTAATCCAGCCTGACACTCCCATGTACTATAATCCAGCCTGACACTCCCATGTACTATAATCCAGCCTGGCACTCCCATGTTGTTCTGTAATCCAGCCTGGCACTCCCATGTTGTACTGTAATCCAGCCTGACACTCCCATGTTGTACTATAATCCAGCCTGACACTCCCATGTACTATAATCCAGCCTGGCACTCCCATGTTGTTCTGTAATCCAGCCTGGCACTCCCATGTTGTACTGTAATCCAGCCTGACACTCCCATGTTGTACTATAATCCAGCCTGACACTCCCATGTACTATAATCCAGCCTGGCACTCCCATGTTGTTCTGTAATCCAGCCTGGCACTCCCATGTTGTACTGTAATCCAGCCTGACACTCCCATGTTGTACTATAATCCAGCCTGACACTCCCATGTTGTACTGTAACCCAGCCTGGCACTCCCATGTTGTACTGTAATCCAGCCTGGCACTCCCATGTTGTACTGTAATCCAGCCTGACACTCCCATGTTGTACTGTAACCCAGCCTGGCACTCCCATGTTGTACTGTAATCCAGCCTGACACTCCCATGTACTATAATCCAGCCTGACACTCCCATGTTGTTCTGTAATCCAGCCTGGCACTCCCATGTTGTACTGTAACCCAGCCTGACACTCCCATGTTGTACTGTAATCCAGCCTGACACTCCCATGTTGTACTGTAATCCAGCCTGACACTCCCATGTTGTACTGTAACCCAGCCTGACACTCCCATGTTGTACTGTAACCCAGCCTGACACTCCCATGTTGTACTGTAATCCAGCCTGACACTCCCATGTTGTACTATAATCCAGCCTGACACTCCCATGTTGTACTGTAACCCAGCCTGGCACTCCCATGTTGTACTGTAATCCAGCCTGGCACTCCCATGTTGTACTGTAATCCAGCCTGACACTCCCATGTTGTACTGTAACCCAGCCTGGCACTCCCATGTTGTACTGTAATCCAGCCTGACACTCCCATGTACTATAATCCAGCCTGACACTCCCATGTTGTTCTGTAATCCAGCCTGGCACTCCCATGTTGTACTGTAACCCAGCCTGGCACTCCCATGTTGTACTGTAATCCAGCCTGACACTCCCATGTTGTACTGTAATCCAGCCTGACACTCCCATGTACTATAATCCAGCCTGACACTCCCATGTACTATAATCCAGCCTGACACTCCCATGTTGTTCTGTAATCCAGCCTGACACTCCCATGTTGTACTGTAATCCAGCCTGACACTCCCATGTTGTACTGTAATCCAGCCTGACACTCCCATGTACTATAATCCAGCCTGACACTCCCATGTTGTTCTGTAATCCAGTCTGACACTCCCATGTTGTACTGTAATCCAACCTGACACTCCCATGTTGTTCTGTAATCCAGCCTGACACTCCCATGTACTATAATCCAGCCTGACACTCCCATGTTGTACTATAATCCAGCCTGACACTCCCATGTTGTACTGTAACCCAGCCTGACACTCCCATGTTGTACTGTAATCCAACCTGACACTCCCATGTTGTACTGTAATCCAGCCTGACACTCCCATGTACTGTAATCCAGCCTGACACTCCCATGTTGTTCTGTAATCCAGCCTGACACTCCCATGTTGTACTGTAATCCAACCTGACACTCCCATGTTGTTCTGTAATCCAGCCTGACACTCCCATGTTGTACTGTAACCCAGCCTGACACTCCCATGTTGTACTGTAATCCAGCCTGACACTCCCATGTTGTACTGTAACCCAGCCTGACACTCCCATGTTGTTCTGTATTCCAGCCTGACACTCCCATGTTGTACTGTAACCCAGCCTGACACTCCCATGTTGTACTATAATCCAGCCTGACACTCCCATGTTGTACTATAATCCAGCCTGACACTCCCATGTTGTACTGTAATCCAGCCTGACACTCCCATGTTGTACTATAATCCAGCCTGACACTCCCATGTTGTACTGTAATCCAGCCTGACACTCCCATGTTGTACTGTAATCCAGCCTGGCACTCCCATGTTGTACTGTAATCCAGCCTGGCACTCGCATGTACTATAATCCAGCCTGACACTCCCATGTTGTACTGTAATCCAGCCTGGCACTCCCATGTTGTACTGTAATCCAGCCAGACACTCCCATGTACTATAATCCAGCCTGACACTCCCATGTTGCACTGTAATCCAGCCTGGCACTCCCATGTTGTACTGTAATCCAGCCTGACACTCCCATGTTGTACTGTAATCCAGCCTGACACTCCCATGTTGTACTGTAACCCAGCCTGGCACTCCCATGTTGTACTGTAATCCAGCCTGACACTCCCATGTACTATAATCCAGCCTGACACTCCCATGTTGTTCTGTAATCCAGCCTGGCACTCCCATGTTGTACTGTAACCCAGCCTGACACTCCTATGTACTATAATCCAGCCTGACACTCCCATGTTGTACTGTAACCCAGCCTGGCACTCCCATGTTGTACTGTAATCCAGCCTGACACTCCCTTGTTGTACTGTAATCCAGCCTGACACTCCCATGTTGTACTATAATCCAGCCTGACACTCCATGTTGTACTATAATCCAGCCTGACACTCCCATGTTGTTCTGTAATCCAGCCTGACACTCCCATGTTGTACTGTAACCCAGCCTGACACTCCCATGTTGTACTGTAATCCAGCCTGACACTCCCATGTACTATAATCCAGCCTGACACTCCCATGTTGTACTGTAACCCAGCCTGACACTCCCATGTACTATAATCCAGCCTGACACTCCCATGTTGTTCTGTAATCCAGCCTGACACTCCCATGTTGTACTGTAATCCAACCTGACACTCCCATGTTGTTCTGTAATCCAGCCTGACACTCCCATGTTGTACTGTAACCCAGCCTGACACTCCCATGTTGTACTGTAATCCAGCCTGACACTCCCATGTTGTACTGTAACCCAGCCTGACACTCCTATGTTGTACTGTAACCCAGCCTGACACTCCCATGTTGTACTATAATCCAGCCTGACACTCCCATGTTGTACTATAATCCAGCCTGACACTCCCATGTTGTACTGTAATACAGCCTGACACTCCCATGTTGTACTGTAATCCAGCCTGACACTCCCATGTTGTACTGTAATCCAGCCTGACACTCCCATGTTGTACTGTAATCCAGCCTGGCACTCCCATGTTGTACTGTAATCCAGCCTGGCACTCGCATGTACTATAATCCAGCCTGACACTCCCATGTTGTACTGTAATCCAGCCTGGCACTCCCATGTTGTTCTGTAATCCAGCCTGACACTCCCATGTTGTACTGTAATCCAACCTGACACTCCCATGTTGTTCTGTAATCCAGCCTGACACTCCCATGTTGTACTGTAACCCAGCCTGACACTCCCATGTTGTACTGTAACCCAGCCTGACACTCCCATGTTGTACTGTAATCCAACCTGACACTCCCATGTTGTTCTGTAATCCAGCCTGACACTCCCATGTTGTACTGTAACCCAGCCTGACACTCCCATGTTGTACTGTAATCCAGCCTGACACTCCCATGTTGTACTGTAACCCAGCCTGACACTCCTATGTTGTACTGTAACCCAGCCTGACACTCCCATGTTGTACTATAATCCAGCCTGACACTCCCATGTTGTACTATAATCCAGCCTGACACTCCCATGTTGTACTGTAATCCAGCCAGACACTCCCATGTACTATAATCCAGCCTGACACTCCCATGTTGCACTGTAATCCAGCCTGGCACTCCCATGTTGTACTGTAATCCAGCCTGACACTCCCATGTTGTACTGTAATCCAGCCTGACACTCCCATGTTGTACTGTAACCCAGCCTGGCACTCCCATGTTGTACTGTAATCCAGCCTGACACTCCCATGTACTATAATCCAGCCTGACACTCCCATGTTGTTCTGTAATCCAGCCTGGCACTCCCATGTTGTACTGTAACCCAGCCTGGCACTCCCATGTTGTACTGTAATCCAGCCTGACACTCCCTTGTTGTACTGTAATCCAGCCTGACACTCCCATGTTGTTCTGTAATCCAGCCTGGCACTCCCATGTTGTACTGTAACCCAGCCTGGCACTCCCATGTTGTACTGTAATCCAGCATGACACTCCCATGTTCTATAATCCAGCCTGACACTCCCATGTTGTTCTGTAATCCAGCCTGACACTCCCATGTTGTACTGTAATCCAGCCTGACACTCCCATGTTGTACTGTAATCCAGCCTGACACTCCCATGTACTATAATCCAGCCTGACACTCCCATGTTGTACTGTAACCCAGCCTGACACTCCCATGTACTATAATCCAGCCTGACACTCCCATGTTGTTCTGTAATCCAGCCTGACACTCCCATGTTGTACTGTAATCCAACCTGACACTCCCATGTTGTTCTGTAATCCAGCCTGACACTCCCATGTACTATAATCCAGCCTGACACTCCCATGTTGTTCTGTAATCCAGCCTGACACTCCCATGTTGTACTGTAATCCAACCTGACACTCCCATGTTGTTCTGTAATCCAGCCTGACACTCCCATGTTGTACTGTAACCCAGCCTGACACTCCCATGTTGTACTGTAACCCAGCCTGACACTCCCATGTTGTACTGTAATCCAGCCTGACACTCCCATGTTGTACTGTAACCCAGCCTGACACTCCCATGTTGTTCTGTATTCCAGCCTGACACTCCCATGTTGTACTGTAACCCAGCCTGACACTCCCATGTTGTACTATAATCCAGCCTGACACTCCCATGTTGTACTATAATCCAGCCTGACACTCCCATGTTGTACTGTAATCCAGCCTGACACTCCCATGTTGTACTATAATCCAGCCTGACACTCCCATGTTGTACTGTAATCCAGCCTGACACTCCCATGTTGTACTGTAATCCAGCCTGGCACTCCCATGTTGTACTGTAATCCAGCCTGGCACTCGCATGTACTATAATCCAGCCTGACACTCCCATGTTGTACTGTAATCCAGCCTGGCACTCCCATGTTGTACTGTAATCCAGCCAGACACTCCCATGTACTATAATCCAGCCTGACACTCCCATGTTGTACTATAATCCAGCCTGACACTCCCATGTTGTACTATAATCCAGCCTGGCACTCCCATGTTGTACTGTAATCCAGCATGACACTCCCATGTACTATAATCCAGCCTGACACTCCCATGTTGTACTGTAATCCAGCCTGGCACTCCCATGTACTATAATCCAGCCTGACACTCCCATGTTGTACTGTAATCCAGCCAGACACTCCCATGTACTATAATCCAGCCTGACACTCCCATGTTGTACTGTAATCCAGCATGACACTCCCATGTTGTACTATAATCCAGCCTGGCACTCCCATGTTGTACTGTAATCCAGCATGACACTCCCATGTTGTACTATAATCCAGCCTGGCACTCCCATGTTGTACTGTAATCCAGCATGACACTCCCATGTACTATAATCCAGCCTGACACTCCCATGTTGTACTATAATCCTGCCTGACACTCCCATGTTGTACTGTAATCCAGCATGACACTCCCATGTACTATAATCCAGCCTGACACTCCCATGTTGTACTGTAATCCAGCCTGGCACTCCCATGTTGTACTGTAATCCAGCATGACACTCCCATGTACTATAATCCAGCCTGACACTCCCATGTTGTTCTGTAATCCAGCATGACACTCCCATGTACTATAATCCAGCCTGACACTCCCATGTTGTACTGTAATCCAGCATGACACTCCCATGTACTATAATCCAGCCTGACACTCCCATGTTGTACTGTAATCCAGCATGACACTCCCAAGTACTATAATACAGCCTGACACTCCCATGTTGTACTGTAATCCAGCCAGACACTCCCATGTTGTACTGTAACCCAGCCTGACACTCCCATGTACTATAATACAGCCTGACACTCCCATGTTATACTGTAATCCAGCCTGACACTCCCATGTTGTTCTGTAATCCAGCCTGACACTCCCATGTTGTTCTGTAATCCAGCCTGGCACTCCCATGTTGTACTGTAATCCAGCCTGACACTCCCATGTTGTACTGTAATCCAGCCTGACACTCCCATGTACTATAATCCAGCCTGACACTCCCATGTTGTTCTGTAATCCAGCCTGGCACTCCCATGTTGTACTGTAATCCAGCCTGACACTCCCATGTTGTACTGTAATCCAGCCTGACACTCCCATGTTGTACTGTAATCCAGCCTGACACTCCCATGTACTATAATCCAGCCTGACACTCCCATGTACTCTAATCCAGCCTGACACTCCCATGTTGTACTATAATCCAGCCTGACACTCCCATGTTGTACTATAATCCAGCCTGACACTCCCATGTACTATAATCCAGCCAGACACTCCCATGTTGTACTGTAATCCAGCCTGACACTCCCATGTTGTACTGTAATCCAGCCTGACACTCCCATGTACTATAATCCAGCCTGACACTCCCATGTTGTACTGTAATCCAGCCTGACACTCCCATGTTGTACTGTAATCCAGCCTGACACTCCCATGTTGTACTGTAATCCAGCCTGACACTCCCATGTTGTACTGTAATCCAGCCTGGCACTCCCATGTTGTACTATAATCCAGCCTGACACTCCCATGTTGTACTGTAATCCAGCCTGACACTCCCATGTTGTACTGTAATCCAGCCTGACACTCCCATGTTGTACTGTAATCCAGCCTGACACTCCCATGTACTATAATCCAGCCTGACACTCCCATGTTGTTCTGTAATCCAGCCTGGCACTCCCATGTTGTACTGTAATCCAGCCTGACACTCCCATGTTGTACTGTAATCCAACCTGACACTCCCATGTTGTACTATAATCCAGCCTGACACTCCCATGTTGTTCTGTAATCCAGCCTGGCACTCCCATGTTGTACTGTAATCCAGCCTGACACTCCCATGTTGTACTGTAATCCAACCTGACACTCCCATGTTGTTCTGTAATCCAGCCTGACACTCCCATGTTGTACTGTAACCCAGCCTGACACTCCCATGTTGTACTGTAACCCAGCCTGACACTCCCATGTTGTACTATAATCCAGCCTGACACTCCCATGTTGTACTGTAACCCAGCCTGACACTCCCATGTTGTACTATAATCCAGCCTGACACTCCCATGTTGTACTATAATCCAGCCTGACACTCCCATGTTGTACTGTAATCCAGCCTGACACTCCCATGTTGTACTGTAATCCAGCCTGGCACTCCCATGTTGTACTATAATCCAGCCTGACACTCCCATGTTGTTCTGTAATCCAGCCTGACACTCCCATGTTGTACTGTAACCCAGCCTGACACTCCCATGTTGTACTATAATCCAGCCTGACACTCCCATGTTGTACTGTAATCCAGCCTGACACTCCCATGTTGTACTATAATCCAGCCTGACACTCCCATGTTGTACTATAATCCAGCCTGGCACTCCCATGTTGTACTGTAATCCAGCATGACACTCCCATGTACTCTAATCCAGCCTGACACTCCCATGTTGGGCTATAATCCAGCCTGACACTCCCATGTTGTACTATAATCCAGCCTGACACTCCCATGTTGTACTATAATCCAGCCTGACACTCCCATGTTGTACATTAACCCAGCCTGACACTCCCATGTTGTACTGTAATCCAACCTGACACTCCCATGTTGTTCTGTAATCCAGCCTGACACTCCCATGTTGTACTGTAACCCAGCCTGACACTCCCATGTTGTACTGTAATCCAGCCTGACACTCCCATGTTGTACTGTAACCCAGCCTGACACTCCCATGTTGTTCTGTAATCCAGCCTGACACTCCCATGTTGTACTGTAATCCAGCCTGACACTCCCATGTACTATAATCCAGCCTGGCACTCCCATGTTGTACTATAATCCAGCCTGACACTCCCATGTTGTACTGTAATCCAGCCTGACACTCCCATGTACTATAATCCAGCCTGGCACTCCCATGTTGTACTGTAATCCAGCCTGACACTCCCATGTTGTACTATAATCCAGCCTGGCACTCCCATGTTGTACTATAATCCAGCCTGACACTCCCATGTTGTACTGTAATCCAGCCTGACACTCCCATGTTGTACTATAATCCAGCCTGGCACTCCCATGTTGTACTATAATCCAGCCTGGCACTCCCATGTTGTACTGTAATCCAGCATGACACTGCCATGTACTCTAATCCAGCCTGACACTCCCATGTTGGGCTATAATCCAGCCTGACACTCCCATGTTGTACTGTAATCCAGCCTGACACTCCCATGTTGTACTGTAATCCAGCCTGACACTCCCATGTACTATAATCCAGCCAGACACTCCCATGTTATACTGTAATCCAGCCTGACACTCCCATGTTGTTCTGTAATCCAGCCTGACACTCCCATGTTGTTCTGTAATCCAGCCTGACACTCCCATGTTGTACTATAATCCAGCCTGACACTCCCATGTACTATAATCCAGCCAGACACTCCCATGTTATACTGTAATCCAGCCTGACACTCCCATGTTGTACTGTAATCCAGCCTGACACTCCCATGTTGTACTGTAATCCAACCTGACACTCCCATGTTGTACTGTAATCCAGCCTGGCACTCCCATGTTGTACTGTAATCCAGCCTGACACTCCCATGTACTGTAATCCAGCCTGACACTCCCATGTTGTACTATAATCCAGCCTGACACTCCCATGTTGTACTATAATCCAGCCTGGCACTCCCATGTTGTACTGTAATCCAGCCTGGCACTCCCATGTTGTACTGTAATCCAGCCTGGCACTCCCATGTACTGTAATCCAGCCTGACACTCCCATGTTGTACTGTAATCCAGCCTGACACTCTCATGTTGTACTGTAATCCAGCCTGACACTCCCATGTACTGTAATCCAGCCTGACACTCCCATGTTGTACTGTAATCCAGCCTGACACTCCCATGTTGTACTGTAATCCAGCCTGACACTCCCATGTTGTACTGTAATCCAGCCTGGCACTCCCATGTTGTACTGTAATCCAGCCTGACACTCCCATGTTGTACTGTAATCCAGCCTGACACTCCCATGTTGTACTGTAATCCAGCCAGACACTCCCATGTTGTACTATAATCCAGCCTGACACTCCCATGTTGTACTGTAATCCAGCCTGACACTCCCATGTACTATAATCCAGCCTGACACTCCCATGTTGTTCTGTAATCCAGCCTGACACTCCCATGTTGTACTGTAATCCAGCCTGACACTCCCATGTTGTACTGTAATCCAGCCTGACACTCCCATGTTGTACTATAATCCAGCTTGACACTCCCATGTTGTTCTGTAATCCAGCCTGACACTCCCATGTTGTACTATAATCCAGCCTGACACTCCCATGTTGTACTGTAATCCAGCCTGACACTCCCATGTTGTACTGTAATCCAGCCTGACACTCCCATGTTGTACTGTAATCCAGCCTGATACTCCCATGTACTATAATCCAGCCTGACACTCCCATGTTGTTCTGTAATCCAGCCAGACACTCCCATGTTGTTCTGTAATCCAGCCTGACACTCCCATGTACTATAATCCAGCCTGACACTCCCATGTTGTTCTGTAATCCAGCCTGATACTCCCATGTACTATAATCCAGCCAGACACTCCCATGTTGTACTGTAATCCAGCCTGACACTCCCATGTTGTACTGTAATCCAGCCTGACACTCCCATGTTGTACTGTAACCCAGCCAGACACTCCCATGTTGTACTGTAATCCAGCCTGACACTCCCATGTTGTACTGTAATCCAGCCTGACACTCCCATGTTGTACTGTAATCCAGCCTGACACTCCCATGTTGTACTGTAACCCAGCCTGACACTCCCATGTTGTACTATAATCCAGCCTGACACTCCCATGTTGTTCTGTAATCCAGCCTGACACTCCCATGTTGTACTGTAATCCAGCCTGACACTCCCATGTTGTACTGTAATCCAGCCTGACACACTCATGTTGTACTGTAATCCAGCCTGACACTCCCATGTTGTACTGTAATCCAGCCTGACACTCCCATGTTGTACTGTAATCCAGCCTGACACTCCCATGTTGTACTGTAATCCAGCCTGACACTCCCATGTTGTACTGTAATGCAGCCTGACACTCCCATGTTGTACTGTAATCCAGCCTGACACTCCCATGTTGTACTGTAACCCAGCTTGACTCTCATGTTGTACTGTAATCCAGCCTGACACGCCCATGTTGTACTATAATCCAGCCTGACACTCCCATGGTGTACTGTAATCCAGCATGGCACTCCCATGTTGTACTGTAACCCAGCCAGACACTCCCATGTTGTACTGTAATCCAGCCTGACACTCCCATGTACTATAATCCAGCCTGTCACTCCCATGTTGTACTATAATCCAGCCTGTCACTCCCATGTTGTACTGTAACCCAGCCAGACACTCCCATGTTGTACTGTAATCCAGCCTGACACTCCCATGTTGTACTATAATCCAGCCTGTCACTCCCATGTTGTACTGTAATCCAGCCTGACACTCCCATGTTGTACTGTAATCCAGCCTGACACTCCCATGTTGTACTGTAATCCAGCCTGACACTCCCATGTACTATAATCCAGCCAGGCACTCTCATGTTGTACTGTAATCCAGCCTGACACTCCCATGTTGTACTGTAATCCAGCCAGACACTCCCATGTTGTACTGTAACCCAGCCTGACACTCCCATGTTGTACTATAATCCAGCCTGACACTCCCATGTTGTACTGTAATCCAGCCTGACACTCCCATGTTGTACTGTAATCCAGCCTGACACTCCCATGTTGTTCTGTAATCCAGCCTGACACTCCCATGTTGTACTATAATCCAGCCTGACACTCCCATGTTGTACTGTAATCCAGCCTGACACTCCCATGTTGTACTGTAACCCAGCCTGACACTCCCTTGTTGTACTGTAACCCAGCCTGACACTCCATGTTGTACTATAATCCAGCCAGACTCTCCCATGTTGTACTGTAACCCAGCCTGACACTCCCATGTTGTACTATAATCCAGCCTGACACTCCCATGTTGTTCTGTAATCCAGCCTGACACTCCCATGTTGTACTGTAACCCAGCCTGACACTCCCATGTTGTACTGTAACCCAGCCTGACACTCCCATGTTGTACTATAATCCAGCCTGACACTCCCATGTTGTACTATAATCCAGCCAGACACTCCCATGTTGTACTGTAACCCAGCCTGACACTCCCATGTTGTACTATAATCCAGCCTGGCACTCCCATGTTGTTCTGTAACCCAGCCTGACACTCCCATGTTGTACTGTAACCCAGCCTGACACTCCCATGTTGTACTATAATCCAGCCAGACACTCCCATGTTGTACTGTAACCCAGCCTGACACTCCCATGTTGTACTATAATCCAGCCTGGCACTCCCATGTTGTTCTGTAATCCAGCCTGACACTCCCATGTTGTACTGTAATCCAGCCTGACACTCCCATGTACTATAATCCAGCCTGGCACTCCCATGTTGTTCTGTAATCCAGCCTGACACTCCCATGTTGTACTATAATCCAGCCTGACACTCCCATGTTGTACTGTAATCCAGCCTGACACTCCCATGTTGTACTGTAACCCAGCCTGACACTCCCATGTTGTACTATAATCCAGCCTGGCACTCCCATGTTGTTCTGTAATCCAGCCTGACACTCCCATGTTGTACTGTAATCCAGCCTGACACTCCCATGTACTATAATCCAGCCTGGCACTCCCATGTTGTTCTGTAATCCAGCCTGACACTCCCATGTTGTACTATAATCCAGCCTGACACTCCCATGTTGTACTGTAATCCAGCCTGACACTCCCATGTTGTACTGTAATCCAGCCTGACACTCCCATGTACTATAATCCAGCCTGACACTCCCATGTACTATAATCCAGCCTGGCACTCCCATGTTGTTCTGTAATCCAGCCTGGCACTCCCATGTTGTACTGTAATCCAGCCTGACACTCCCATGTTGTACTATAATCCAGCCTGACACTCCCATGTACTATAATCCAGCCTGGCACTCCCATGTTGTTCTGTAATCCAGCCTGGCACTCCCATGTTGTACTGTAATCCAGCCTGACACTCCCATGTTGTACTATAATCCAGCCTGACACTCCCATGTACTATAATCCAGCCTGGCACTCCCATGTTGTTCTGTAATCCAGCCTGGCACTCCCATGTTGTACTGTAATCCAGCCTGACACTCCCATGTTGTACTATAATCCAGCCTGACACTCCCATGTTGTACTGTAACCCAGCCTGGCACTCCCATGTTGTACTGTAATCCAGCCTGGCACTCCCATGTTGTACTGTAATCCAGCCTGACACTCCCATGTTGTACTGTAACCCAGCCTGGCACTCCCATGTTGTACTGTAATCCAGCCTGACACTCCCATGTACTATAATCCAGCCTGACACTCCCATGTTGTTCTGTAATCCAGCCTGGCACTCCCATGTTGTACTGTAACCCAGCCTGACACTCCCATGTTGTACTGTAATCCAGCCTGACACTCCCATGTTGTACTGTAATCCAGCCTGACACTCCCATGTTGTACTGTAACCCAGCCTGACACTCCCATGTTGTACTGTAACCCAGCCTGACACTCCCATGTTGTACTGTAATCCAGCCTGACACTCCCATGTTGTACTATAATCCAGCCTGACACTCCCATGTTGTACTGTAACCCAGCCTGGCACTCCCATGTTGTACTGTAATCCAGCCTGGCACTCCCATGTTGTACTGTAATCCAGCCTGACACTCCCATGTTGTACTGTAACCCAGCCTGGCACTCCCATGTTGTACTGTAATCCAGCCTGACACTCCCATGTACTATAATCCAGCCTGACACTCCCATGTTGTTCTGTAATCCAGCCTGGCACTCCCATGTTGTACTGTAACCCAGCCTGGCACTCCCATGTTGTACTGTAATCCAGCCTGACACTCCCATGTTGTACTGTAATCCAGCCTGACACTCCCATGTACTATAATCCAGCCTGACACTCCCATGTACTATAATCCAGCCTGACACTCCCATGTTGTTCTGTAATCCAGCCTGACACTCCCATGTTGTACTGTAATCCAGCCTGACACTCCCATGTTGTACTGTAATCCAGCCTGACACTCCCATGTACTATAATCCAGCCTGACACTCCCATGTTGTTCTGTAATCCAGTCTGACACTCCCATGTTGTACTGTAATCCAACCTGACACTCCCATGTTGTTCTGTAATCCAGCCTGACACTCCCATGTACTATAATCCAGCCTGACACTCCCATGTTGTACTATAATCCAGCCTGACACTCCCATGTTGTACTGTAACCCAGCCTGACACTCCCATGTTGTACTGTAATCCAACCTGACACTCCCATGTTGTACTGTAATCCAGCCTGACACTCCCATGTACTGTAATCCAGCCTGACACTCCCATGTTGTTCTGTAATCCAGCCTGACACTCCCATGTTGTACTGTAATCCAACCTGACACTCCCATGTTGTTCTGTAATCCAGCCTGACACTCCCATGTTGTACTGTAACCCAGCCTGACACTCCCATGTTGTACTGTAATCCAGCCTGACACTCCCATGTTGTACTGTAACCCAGCCTGACACTCCCATGTTGTTCTGTATTCCAGCCTGACACTCCCATGTTGTACTGTAACCCAGCCTGACACTCCCATGTTGTACTATAATCCAGCCTGACACTCCCATGTTGTACTATAATCCAGCCTGACACTCCCATGTTGTACTGTAATCCAGCCTGACACTCCCATGTTGTACTATAATCCAGCCTGACACTCCCATGTTGTACTGTAATCCAGCCTGACACTCCCATGTTGTACTGTAATCCAGCCTGGCACTCCCATGTTGTACTGTAATCCAGCCTGGCACTCGCATGTACTATAATCCAGCCTGACACTCCCATGTTGTACTGTAATCCAGCCTGGCACTCCCATGTTGTACTGTAATCCAGCCAGACACTCCCATGTACTATAATCCAGCCTGACACTCCCATGTTGCACTGTAATCCAGCCTGGCACTCCCATGTTGTACTGTAATCCAGCCTGACACTCCCATGTTGTACTGTAATCCAGCCTGACACTCCCATGTTGTACTGTAACCCAGCCTGGCACTCCCATGTTGTACTGTAATCCAGCCTGACACTCCCATGTACTATAATCCAGCCTGACACTCCCATGTTGTTCTGTAATCCAGCCTGGCACTCCCATGTTGTACTGTAACCCAGCCTGACACTCCTATGTACTATAATCCAGCCTGACACTCCCATGTTGTACTGTAACCCAGCCTGGCACTCCCATGTTGTACTGTAATCCAGCCTGACACTCCCTTGTTGTACTGTAATCCAGCCTGACACTCCCATGTTGTACTATAATCCAGCCTGACACTCCATGTTGTACTATAATCCAGCCTGACACTCCCATGTTGTTCTGTAATCCAGCCTGACACTCCCATGTTGTACTGTAACCCAGCCTGACACTCCCATGTTGTACTGTAATCCAGCCTGACACTCCCATGTACTATAATCCAGCCTGACACTCCCATGTTGTACTGTAACCCAGCCTGACACTCCCATGTACTATAATCCAGCCTGACACTCCCATGTTGTTCTGTAATCCAGCCTGACACTCCCATGTTGTACTGTAATCCAACCTGACACTCCCATGTTGTTCTGTAATCCAGCCTGACACTCCCATGTTGTACTGTAACCCAGCCTGACACTCCCATGTTGTACTGTAATCCAGCCTGTCACTCCCATGTTGTACTGTAACCCAGCCTGACACTCCTATGTTGTACTGTAACCCAGCCTGACACTCCCATGTTGTACTATAATCCAGCCTGACACTCCCATGTTGTACTATAATCCAGCCTGACACTCCCATGTTGTACTGTAATACAGCCTGACACTCCCATGTTGTACTATAATCCAGCCTGACACTCCCATGTTGTACTGTAATCCAGCCTGACACTCCCATGTTGTACTGTAATCCAGCCTGGCACTCCCATGTTGTACTGTAATCCAGCCTGGCACTCGCATGTACTATAATCCAGCCTGACACTCCCATGTTGTACTGTAATCCAGCCTGGCACTCCCATGTTGTTCTGTAATCCAGCCTGACACTCCCATGTTGTACTGTAATCCAACCTGACACTCCCATGTTGTTCTGTAATCCAGCCTGACACTCCCATGTTGTACTGTAACCCAGCCTGACACTCCCATGTTGTACTGTAACCCAGCCTGACACTCCCATGTTGTACTGTAATCCAACCTGACACTCCCATGTTGTTCTGTAATCCAGCCTGACACTCCCATGTTGTACTGTAACCCAGCCTGACACTCCCATGTTGTACTGTAATCCAGCCTGACACTCCCATGTTGTACTGTAACCCAGCCTGACACTCCTATGTTGTACTGTAACCCAGCCTGACACTCCCATGTTGTACTATAATCCAGCCTGACACTCCCATGTTGTACTATAATCCAGCCTGACACTCCCATGTTGTACTGTAATCCAGCCAGACACTCCCATGTACTATAATCCAGCCTGACACTCCCATGTTGCACTGTAATCCAGCCTGGCACTCCCATGTTGTACTGTAATCCAGCCTGACACTCCCATGTTGTACTGTAATCCAGCCTGACACTCCCATGTTGTACTGTAACCCAGCCTGGCACTCCCATGTTGTACTGTAATCCAGCCTGACACTCCCATGTACTATAATCCAGCCTGACACTCCCATGTTGTTCTGTAATCCAGCCTGGCACTCCCATGTTGTACTGTAACCCAGCCTGGCACTCCCATGTTGTACTGTAATCCAGCCTGACACTCCCTTGTTGTACTGTAATCCAGCCTGACACTCCCATGTTGTTCTGTAATCCAGCCTGGCACTCCCATGTTGTACTGTAACCCAGCCTGGCACTCCCATGTTGTACTGTAATCCAGCATGACACTCCCATGTTCTATAATCCAGCCTGACACTCCCATGTTGTTCTGTAATCCAGCCTGACACTCCCATGTTGTACTGTAATCCAGCCTGACACTCCCATGTTGTACTGTAATCCAGCCTGACACTCCCATGTACTATAATCCAGCCTGACACTCCCATGTTGTACTGTAACCCAGCCTGACACTCCCATGTACTATAATCCAGCCTGACACTCCCATGTTGTTCTGTAATCCAGCCTGACACTCCCATGTTGTACTGTAATCCAACCTGACACTCCCATGTTGTTCTGTAATCCAGCCTGACACTCCCATGTACTATAATCCAGCCTGACACTCCCATGTTGTTCTGTAATCCAGCCTGACACTCCCATGTTGTACTGTAATCCAACCTGACACTCCCATGTTGTTCTGTAATCCAGCCTGACACTCCCATGTTGTACTGTAACCCAGCCTGACACTCCCATGTTGTACTGTAACCCAGCCTGACACTCCCATGTTGTACTGTAATCCAGCCTGACACTCCCATGTTGTACTGTAACCCAGCCTGACACTCCCATGTTGTTCTGTATTCCAGCCTGACACTCCCATGTTGTACTGTAACCCAGCCTGACACTCCCATGTTGTACTATAATCCAGCCTGACACTCCCATGTTGTACTATAATCCAGCCTGACACTCCCATGTTGTACTGTAATCCAGCCTGACACTCCCATGTTGTACTATAATCCAGCCTGACACTCCCATGTTGTACTGTAATCCAGCCTGACACTCCCATGTTGTACTGTAATCCAGCCTGGCACTCCCATGTTGTACTGTAATCCAGCCTGGCACTCGCATGTACTATAATCCAGCCTGACACTCCCATGTTGTACTGTAATCCAGCCTGGCACTCCCATGTTGTACTGTAATCCAGCCAGACACTCCCATGTACTATAATCCAGCCTGACACTCCCATGTTGTACTATAATCCAGCCTGACACTCCCATGTTGTACTATAATCCAGCCTGGCACTCCCATGTTGTACTGTAATCCAGCATGACACTCCCATGTACTATAATCCAGCCTGACACTCCCATGTTGTACTGTAATCCAGCCTGGCACTCCCATGTACTATAATCCAGCCTGACACTCCCATGTTGTACTGTAATCCAGCCAGACACTCCCATGTACTATAATCCAGCCTGACACTCCCATGTTGTACTGTAATCCAGCATGACACTCCCATGTTGTACTATAATCCAGCCTGGCACTCCCATGTTGTACTGTAATCCAGCATGACACTCCCATGTTGTACTATAATCCAGCCTGGCACTCCCATGTTGTACTGTAATCCAGCATGACACTCCCATGTACTATAATCCAGCCTGACACTCCCATGTTGTACTATAATCCTGCCTGACACTCCCATGTTGTACTGTAATCCAGCATGACACTCCCATGTACTATAATCCAGCCTGACACTCCCATGTTGTACTGTAATCCAGCCTGGCACTCCCATGTTGTACTGTAATCCAGCATGACACTCCCATGTACTATAATCCAGCCTGACACTCCCATGTTGTTCTGTAATCCAGCATGACACTCCCATGTACTATAATCCAGCCTGACACTCCCATGTTGTACTGTAATCCAGCATGACACTCCCATGTACTATAATCCAGCCTGACACTCCCATGTTGTACTGTAATCCAGCATGACACTCCCAAGTACTATAATACAGCCTGACACTCCCATGTTGTACTGTAATCCAGCCAGACACTCCCATGTTGTACTGTAACCCAGCCTGACACTCCCATGTACTATAATACAGCCTGACACTCCCATGTTATACTGTAATCCAGCCTGACACTCCCATGTTGTTCTGTAATCCAGCCTGACACTCCCATGTTGTTCTGTAATCCAGCCTGGCACTCCCATGTTGTACTGTAATCCAGCCTGACACTCCCATGTTGTACTGTAATCCAGCCTGACACTCCCATGTACTATAATCCAGCCTGACACTCCCATGTTGTTCTGTAATCCAGCCTGGCACTCCCATGTTGTACTGTAATCCAGCCTGACACTCCCATGTTGTACTGTAATCCAGCCTGACACTCCCATGTTGTACTGTAATCCAGCCTGACACTCCCATGTACTATAATCCAGCCTGACACTCCCATGTACTCTAATCCAGCCTGACACTCCCATGTTGTACTATAATCCAGCCTGACACTCCCATGTTGTACTATAATCCAGCCTGACACTCCCATGTACTATAATCCAGCCAGACACTCCCATGTTGTACTGTAATCCAGCCTGACACTCCCATGTTGTACTGTAATCCAGCCTGACACTCCCATGTACTATAATCCAGCCTGACACTCCCATGTTGTACTGTAATCCAGCCTGACACTCCCATGTTGTACTGTAATCCAGCCTGACACTCCCATGTTGTACTGTAATCCAGCCTGACACTCCCATGTTGTACTGTAATCCAGCCTGGCACTCCCATGTTGTACTATAATCCAGCCTGACACTCCCATGTTGTACTGTAATCCAGCCTGACACTCCCATGTTGTACTGTAATCCAGCCTGACACTCCCATGTTGTACTGTAATCCAGCCTGACACTCCCATGTACTATAATCCAGCCTGACACTCCCATGTTGTTCTGTAATCCAGCCTGGCACTCCCATGTTGTACTGTAATCCAGCCTGACACTCCCATGTTGTACTGTAATCCAACCTGACACTCCCATGTTGTACTATAATCCAGCCTGACACTCCCATGTTGTTCTGTAATCCAGCCTGGCACTCCCATGTTGTACTGTAATCCAGCCTGACACTCCCATGTTGTACTGTAATCCAACCTGACACTCCCATGTTGTTCTGTAATCCAGCCTGACACTCCCATGTTGTACTGTAACCCAGCCTGACACTCCCATGTTGTACTGTAACCCAGCCTGACACTCCCATGTTGTACTATAATCCAGCCTGACACTCCCATGTTGTACTGTAACCCAGCCTGACACTCCCATGTTGTACTATAATCCAGCCTGACACTCCCATGTTGTACTATAATCCAGCCTGACACTCCCATGTTGTACTGTAATCCAGCCTGACACTCCCATGTTGTACTGTAATCCAGCCTGGCACTCCCATGTTGTACTATAATCCAGCCTGACACTCCCATGTTGTTCTGTAATCCAGCCTGACACTCCCATGTTGTACTGTAACCCAGCCTGACACTCCCATGTTGTACTATAATCCAGCCTGACACTCCCATGTTGTACTGTAATCCAGCCTGACACTCCCATGTTGTACTATAATCCAGCCTGACACTCCCATGTTGTACTATAATCCAGCCTGGCACTCCCATGTTGTACTGTAATCCAGCATGACACTCCCATGTACTCTAATCCAGCCTGACACTCCCATGTTGGGCTATAATCCAGCCTGACACTCCCATGTTGTACTATAATCCAGCCTGGCACTCTCATGTTATACTATAATCCAGCCTGACACTCCCATGTTGTACATTAACCCAGCCTGACACTCCCATGTTGTACTGTAATCCAACCTGACACTCCCATGTTGTTCTGTAATCCAGCCTGACACTCCCATGTTGTACTGTAACCCAGCCTGACACTCCCATGTTGTACTGTAATCCAGCCTGACACTCCCATGTTGTACTGTAACCCAGCCTGACACTCCCATGTTGTTCTGTAATCCAGCCTGACACTCCCATGTTGTACTGTAATCCAGCCTGACACTCCCATGTACTATAATCCAGCCTGGCACTCCCATGTTGTACTATAATCCAGCCTGACACTCCCATGTTGTACTGTAATCCAGCCTGACACTCCCATGTTGTACTATAATCCAGCCTGGCACTCCCATGTTGTACTATAATCCAGCCTGACACTCCCATGTTGTACTGTAATCCAGCCTGACACTCCCATGTTGTACTATAATCCAGCCTGGCACTCCCATGTTGTACTATAATCCAGCCTGGCACTCCCATGTTGTACTGTAATCCAGCATGACACTGCCATGTACTCTAATCCAGCCTGACACTCCCATGTTGGGCTATAATCCAGCCTGACACTCCCATGTTGTACTGTAATCCAGCCTGACACTCCCATGTTGTACTGTAATCCAGCCTGACACTCCCATGTACTATAATCCAGCCAGACACTCCCATGTTATACTGTAATCCAGCCTGACACTCCCATGTTGTTCTGTAATCCAGCCTGACACTCCCATGTTGTTCTGTAATCCAGCCTGACACTCCCATGTTGTACTATAATCCAGCCTGACACTCCCATGTACTATAATCCAGCCAGACACTCCCATGTTATACTGTAATCCAGCCTGACACTCCCATGTTGTACTGTAATCCAGCCTGACACTCCCATGTTGTACTGTAATCCAACCTGACACTCCCATGTTGTACTGTAATCCAGCCTGGCACTCCCATGTTGTACTGTAATCCAGCCTGACACTCCCATGTACTGTAATCCAGCCTGACACTCCCATGTTGTACTATAATCCAGCCTGACACTCCCATGTTGTACTATAATCCAGCCTGGCACTCCCATGTTGTACTGTAATCCAGCCTGGCACTCCCATGTTGTACTGTAATCCAGCCTGGCACTCCCATGTACTGTAATCCAGCCTGACACTCCCATGTTGTACTGTAATCCAGCCTGACACTCTCATGTTGTACTGTAATCCAGCCTGACACTCCCATGTACTGTAATCCAGCCTGACACTCCCATGTTGTACTGTAATCCAGCCTGACACTCCCATGTTGTACTGTAATCCAGCCTGACACTCCCATGTTGTACTGTAATCCAGCCTGGCACTCCCATGTTGTACTGTAATCCAGCCTGACACTCCCATGTTGTACTGTAATCCAGCCTGACACTCCCATGTTGTACTGTAATCCAGCCAGACACTCCCATGTTGTACTATAATCCAGCCTGACACTCCCATGTTGTACTGTAATCCAGCCTGACACTCCCATGTACTATAATCCAGCCTGACACTCCCATGTTGTTCTGTAATCCAGCCTGACACTCCCATGTTGTACTGTAATCCAGCCTGACACTCCCATGTTGTACTGTAATCCAGCCTGACACTCCCATGTTGTACTATAATCCAGCTTGACACTCCCATGTTGTTCTGTAATCCAGCCTGACACTCCCATGTTGTACTATAATCCAGCCTGACACTCCCATGTTGTACTGTAATCCAGCCTGACACTCCCATGTTGTACTGTAATCCAGCCTGACACTCCCATGTTGTACTGTAATCCAGCCTGATACTCCCATGTACTATAATCCAGCCTGACACTCCCATGTTGTTCTGTAATCCAGCCAGACACTCCCATGTTGTTCTGTAATCCAGCCTGACACTCCCATGTACTATAATCCAGCCTGACACTCCCATGTTGTTCTGTAATCCAGCCTGATACTCCCATGTACTATAATCCAGCCAGACACTCCCATGTTGTACTGTAATCCAGCCTGACACTCCCATGTTGTACTGTAATCCAGCCTGACACTCCCATGTTGTACTGTAACCCAGCCAGACACTCCCATGTTGTACTGTAATCCAGCCTGACACTCCCATGTTGTACTGTAATCCAGCCTGACACTCCCATGTTGTACTGTAATCCAGCCTGACACTCCCATGTTGTACTGTAACCCAGCCTGACACTCCCATGTTGTACTATAATCCAGCCTGACACTCCCATGTTGTTCTGTAATCCAGCCTGACACTCCCATGTTGTACTGTAATCCAGCCTGACACTCCCATGTTGTACTGTAATCCAGCCTGACACACTCATGTTGTACTGTAATCCAGCCTGACACTCCCATGTTGTACTGTAATCCAGCCTGACACTCCCATGTTGTACTGTAATCCAGCCTGACACTCCCATGTTGTACTGTAATCCAGCCTGACACTCCCATGTTGTACTGTAATGCAGCCTGACACTCCCATGTTGTACTGTAATCCAGCCTGACACTCCCATGTTGTACTGTAACCCAGCTTGACTCTCATGTTGTACTGTAATCCAGCCTGACACGCCCATGTTGTACTATAATCCAGCCTGACACTCCCATGGTGTACTGTAATCCAGCATGGCACTCCCATGTTGTACTGTAACCCAGCCAGACACTCCCATGTTGTACTGTAATCCAGCCTGACACTCCCATGTACTATAATCCAGCCTGTCACTCCCATGTTGTACTATAATCCAGCCTGTCACTCCCATGTTGTACTGTAACCCAGCCAGACACTCCCATGTTGTACTGTAATCCAGCCTGACACTCCCATGTTGTACTATAATCCAGCCTGTCACTCCCATGTTGTACTGTAATCCAGCCTGACACTCCCATGTTGTACTGTAATCCAGCCTGACACTCCCATGTTGTACTGTAATCCAGCCTGACACTCCCATGTACTATAATCCAGCCAGGCACTCTCATGTTGTACTGTAATCCAGCCTGACACTCCCATGTTGTACTGTAATCCAGCCAGACACTCCCATGTTGTACTGTAACCCAGCCTGACACTCCCATGTTGTACTATAATCCAGCCTGACACTCCCATGTTGTACTGTAATCCAGCCTGACACTCCCATGTTGTACTGTAATCCAGCCTGACACTCCCATGTTGTTCTGTAATCCAGCCTGACACTCCCATGTTGTACTATAATCCAGCCTGACACTCCCATGTTGTACTGTAATCCAGCCTGACACTCCCATGTTGTACTGTAACCCAGCCTGACACTCCCTTGTTGTACTGTAACCCAGCCTGACACTCCATGTTGTACTATAATCCAGCCAGACTCTCCCATGTTGTACTGTAACCCAGCCTGACACTCCCATGTTGTACTATAATCCAGCCTGACACTCCCATGTTGTTCTGTAATCCAGCCTGACACTCCCATGTTGTACTGTAACCCAGCCTGACACTCCCATGTTGTACTGTAACCCAGCCTGACACTCCCATGTTGTACTATAATCCAGCCTGACACTCCCATGTTGTACTATAATCCAGCCAGACACTCCCATGTTGTACTGTAACCCAGCCTGACACTCCCATGTTGTACTATAATCCAGCCTGGCACTCCCATGTTGTTCTGTAACCCAGCCTGACACTCCCATGTTGTACTGTAACCCAGCCTGACACTCCCATGTTGTACTATAATCCAGCCAGACACTCCCATGTTGTACTGTAACCCAGCCTGACACTCCCATGTTGTACTATAATCCAGCCTGGCACTCCCATGTTGTTCTGTAATCCAGCCTGACACTCCCATGTTGTACTGTAATCCAGCCTGACACTCCCATGTACTATAATCCAGCCTGGCACTCCCATGTTGTTCTGTAATCCAGCCTGACACTCCCATGTTGTACTATAATCCAGCCTGACACTCCCATGTTGTACTGTAATCCAGCCTGACACTCCCATGTTGTACTGTAACCCAGCCTGACACTCCCATGTTGTACTATAATCCAGCCTGGCACTCCCATGTTGTTCTGTAATCCAGCCTGACACTCCCATGTTGTACTGTAATCCAGCCTGACACTCCCATGTACTATAATCCAGCCTGGCACTCCCATGTTGTTCTGTAATCCAGCCTGACACTCCCATGTTGTACTATAATCCAGCCTGACACTCCCATGTTGTACTGTAATCCAGCCTGACACTCCCATGTTGTACTGTAATCCAGCCTGACACTCCCATGTACTATAATCCAGCCTGACACTCCCATGTACTATAATCCAGCCTGGCACTCCCATGTTGTTCTGTAATCCAGCCTGGCACTCCCATGTTGTACTGTAATCCAGCCTGACACTCCCATGTTGTACTATAATCCAGCCTGACACTCCCATGTACTATAATCCAGCCTGGCACTCCCATGTTGTTCTGTAATCCAGCCTGGCACTCCCATGTTGTACTGTAATCCAGCCTGACACTCCCATGTTGTACTATAATCCAGCCTGACACTCCCATGTACTATAATCCAGCCTGGCACTCCCATGTTGTTCTGTAATCCAGCCTGGCACTCCCATGTTGTACTGTAATCCAGCCTGACACTCCCATGTTGTACTATAATCCAGCCTGACACTCCCATGTTGTACTGTAACCCAGCCTGGCACTCCCATGTTGTACTGTAATCCAGCCTGGCACTCCCATGTTGTACTGTAATCCAGCCTGACACTCCCATGTTGTACTGTAACCCAGCCTGGCACTCCCATGTTGTACTGTAATCCAGCCTGACACTCCCATGTACTATAATCCAGCCTGACACTCCCATGTTGTTCTGTAATCCAGCCTGGCACTCCCATGTTGTACTGTAACCCAGCCTGACACTCCCATGTTGTACTGTAATCCAGCCTGACACTCCCATGTTGTACTGTAATCCAGCCTGACACTCCCATGTTGTACTGTAACCCAGCCTGACACTCCCATGTTGTACTGTAACCCAGCCTGACACTCCCATGTTGTACTGTAATCCAGCCTGACACTCCCATGTTGTACTATAATCCAGCCTGACACTCCCATGTTGTACTGTAACCCAGCCTGGCACTCCCATGTTGTACTGTAATCCAGCCTGGCACTCCCATGTTGTACTGTAATCCAGCCTGACACTCCCATGTTGTACTGTAACCCAGCCTGGCACTCCCATGTTGTACTGTAATCCAGCCTGACACTCCCATGTACTATAATCCAGCCTGACACTCCCATGTTGTTCTGTAATCCAGCCTGGCACTCCCATGTTGTACTGTAACCCAGCCTGGCACTCCCATGTTGTACTGTAATCCAGCCTGACACTCCCATGTTGTACTGTAATCCAGCCTGACACTCCCATGTACTATAATCCAGCCTGACACTCCCATGTACTATAATCCAGCCTGACACTCCCATGTTGTTCTGTAATCCAGCCTGACACTCCCATGTTGTACTGTAATCCAGCCTGACACTCCCATGTTGTACTGTAATCCAGCCTGACACTCCCATGTACTATAATCCAGCCTGACACTCCCATGTTGTTCTGTAATCCAGTCTGACACTCCCATGTTGTACTGTAATCCAACCTGACACTCCCATGTTGTTCTGTAATCCAGCCTGACACTCCCATGTACTATAATCCAGCCTGACACTCCCATGTTGTACTATAATCCAGCCTGACACTCCCATGTTGTACTGTAACCCAGCCTGACACTCCCATGTTGTACTGTAATCCAACCTGACACTCCCATGTTGTACTGTAATCCAGCCTGACACTCCCATGTACTGTAATCCAGCCTGACACTCCCATGTTGTTCTGTAATCCAGCCTGACACTCCCATGTTGTACTGTAATCCAACCTGACACTCCCATGTTGTTCTGTAATCCAGCCTGACACTCCCATGTTGTACTGTAACCCAGCCTGACACTCCCATGTTGTACTGTAATCCAGCCTGACACTCCCATGTTGTACTGTAACCCAGCCTGACACTCCCATGTTGTTCTGTATTCCAGCCTGACACTCCCATGTTGTACTGTAACCCAGCCTGACACTCCCATGTTGTACTATAATCCAGCCTGACACTCCCATGTTGTACTATAATCCAGCCTGACACTCCCATGTTGTACTGTAATCCAGCCTGACACTCCCATGTTGTACTATAATCCAGCCTGACACTCCCATGTTGTACTGTAATCCAGCCTGACACTCCCATGTTGTACTGTAATCCAGCCTGGCACTCCCATGTTGTACTGTAATCCAGCCTGGCACTCGCATGTACTATAATCCAGCCTGACACTCCCATGTTGTACTGTAATCCAGCCTGGCACTCCCATGTTGTACTGTAATCCAGCCAGACACTCCCATGTACTATAATCCAGCCTGACACTCCCATGTTGCACTGTAATCCAGCCTGGCACTCCCATGTTGTACTGTAATCCAGCCTGACACTCCCATGTTGTACTGTAATCCAGCCTGACACTCCCATGTTGTACTGTAACCCAGCCTGGCACTCCCATGTTGTACTGTAATCCAGCCTGACACTCCCATGTACTATAATCCAGCCTGACACTCCCATGTTGTTCTGTAATCCAGCCTGGCACTCCCATGTTGTACTGTAACCCAGCCTGACACTCCTATGTACTATAATCCAGCCTGACACTCCCATGTTGTACTGTAACCCAGCCTGGCACTCCCATGTTGTACTGTAATCCAGCCTGACACTCCCTTGTTGTACTGTAATCCAGCCTGACACTCCCATGTTGTACTATAATCCAGCCTGACACTCCATGTTGTACTATAATCCAGCCTGACACTCCCATGTTGTTCTGTAATCCAGCCTGACACTCCCATGTTGTACTGTAACCCAGCCTGACACTCCCATGTTGTACTGTAATCCAGCCTGACACTCCCATGTACTATAATCCAGCCTGACACTCCCATGTTGTACTGTAACCCAGCCTGACACTCCCATGTACTATAATCCAGCCTGACACTCCCATGTTGTTCTGTAATCCAGCCTGACACTCCCATGTTGTACTGTAATCCAACCTGACACTCCCATGTTGTTCTGTAATCCAGCCTGACACTCCCATGTTGTACTGTAACCCAGCCTGACACTCCCATGTTGTACTGTAATCCAGCCTGTCACTCCCATGTTGTACTGTAACCCAGCCTGACACTCCTATGTTGTACTGTAACCCAGCCTGACACTCCCATGTTGTACTATAATCCAGCCTGACACTCCCATGTTGTACTATAATCCAGCCTGACACTCCCATGTTGTACTGTAATACAGCCTGACACTCCCATGTTGTACTATAATCCAGCCTGACACTCCCATGTTGTACTGTAATCCAGCCTGACACTCCCATGTTGTACTGTAATCCAGCCTGGCACTCCCATGTTGTACTGTAATCCAGCCTGGCACTCGCATGTACTATAATCCAGCCTGACACTCCCATGTTGTACTGTAATCCAGCCTGGCACTCCCATGTTGTTCTGTAATCCAGCCTGACACTCCCATGTTGTACTGTAATCCAACCTGACACTCCCATGTTGTTCTGTAATCCAGCCTGACACTCCCATGTTGTACTGTAACCCAGCCTGACACTCCCATGTTGTACTGTAACCCAGCCTGACACTCCCATGTTGTACTGTAATCCAACCTGACACTCCCATGTTGTTCTGTAATCCAGCCTGACACTCCCATGTTGTACTGTAACCCAGCCTGACACTCCCATGTTGTACTGTAATCCAGCCTGACACTCCCATGTTGTACTGTAACCCAGCCTGACACTCCTATGTTGTACTGTAACCCAGCCTGACACTCCCATGTTGTACTATAATCCAGCCTGACACTCCCATGTTGTACTATAATCCAGCCTGACACTCCCATGTTGTACTGTAATCCAGCCAGACACTCCCATGTACTATAATCCAGCCTGACACTCCCATGTTGCACTGTAATCCAGCCTGGCACTCCCATGTTGTACTGTAATCCAGCCTGACACTCCCATGTTGTACTGTAATCCAGCCTGACACTCCCATGTTGTACTGTAACCCAGCCTGGCACTCCCATGTTGTACTGTAATCCAGCCTGACACTCCCATGTACTATAATCCAGCCTGACACTCCCATGTTGTTCTGTAATCCAGCCTGGCACTCCCATGTTGTACTGTAACCCAGCCTGGCACTCCCATGTTGTACTGTAATCCAGCCTGACACTCCCTTGTTGTACTGTAATCCAGCCTGACACTCCCATGTTGTTCTGTAATCCAGCCTGGCACTCCCATGTTGTACTGTAACCCAGCCTGGCACTCCCATGTTGTACTGTAACCCAGCCTGGCACTCCCATGTTGTACTGTAATCCAGCATGACACTCCCATGTTCTATAATCCAGCCTGACACTCCCATGTTGTTCTGTAATCCAGCCTGACACTCCCATGTTGTACTGTAATCCAGCCTGACACTCCCATGTTGTACTGTAATCCAGCCTGACACTCCCATGTACTATAATCCAGCCTGACACTCCCATGTTGTACTGTAACCCAGCCTGACACTCCCATGTACTATAATCCAGCCTGACACTCCCATGTTGTTCTGTAATCCAGCCTGACACTCCCATGTTGTACTGTAATCCAACCTGACACTCCCATGTTGTTCTGTAATCCAGCCTGACACTCCCATGTACTATAATCCAGCCTGACACTCCCATGTTGTTCTGTAATCCAGCCTGACACTCCCATGTTGTACTGTAATCCAACCTGACACTCCCATGTTGTTCTGTAATCCAGCCTGACACTCCCATGTTGTACTGTAACCCAGCCTGACACTCCCATGTTGTACTGTAACCCAGCCTGACACTCCCATGTTGTACTGTAATCCAGCCTGACACTCCCATGTTGTACTGTAACCCAGCCTGACACTCCCATGTTGTTCTGTATTCCAGCCTGACACTCCCATGTTGTACTGTAACCCAGCCTGACACTCCCATGTTGTACTATAATCCAGCCTGACACTCCCATGTTGTACTATAATCCAGCCTGACACTCCCATGTTGTACTGTAATCCAGCCTGACACTCCCATGTTGTACTATAATCCAGCCTGACACTCCCATGTTGTACTGTAATCCAGCCTGACACTCCCATGTTGTACTGTAATCCAGCCTGGCACTCCCATGTTGTACTGTAATCCAGCCTGGCACTCGCATGTACTATAATCCAGCCTGACACTCCCATGTTGTACTGTAATCCAGCCTGGCACTCCCATGTTGTACTGTAATCCAGCCAGACACTCCCATGTACTATAATCCAGCCTGACACTCCCATGTTGTACTATAATCCAGCCTGACACTCCCATGTTGTACTATAATCCAGCCTGGCACTCCCATGTTGTACTGTAATCCAGCATGACACTCCCATGTACTATAATCCAGCCTGACACTCCCATGTTGTACTGTAATCCAGCCTGGCACTCCCATGTACTATAATCCAGCCTGACACTCCCATGTTGTACTGTAATCCAGCCAGACACTCCCATGTACTATAATCCAGCCTGACACTCCCATGTTGTACTGTAATCCAGCATGACACTCCCATGTTGTACTATAATCCAGCCTGGCACTCCCATGTTGTACTGTAATCCAGCATGACACTCCCATGTTGTACTATAATCCAGCCTGGCACTCCCATGTTGTACTGTAATCCAGCATGACACTCCCATGTACTATAATCCAGCCTGACACTCCCATGTTGTACTATAATCCTGCCTGACACTCCCATGTTGTACTGTAATCCAGCATGACACTCCCATGTACTATAATCCAGCCTGACACTCCCATGTTGTACTGTAATCCAGCCTGGCACTCCCATGTTGTACTGTAATCCAGCATGACACTCCCATGTACTATAATCCAGCCTGACACTCCCATGTTGTTCTGTAATCCAGCATGACACTCCCATGTACTATAATCCAGCCTGACACTCCCATGTTGTACTGTAATCCAGCATGACACTCCCATGTACTATAATCCAGCCTGACACTCCCATGTTGTACTGTAATCCAGCATGACACTCCCAAGTACTATAATACAGCCTGACACTCCCATGTTGTACTGTAATCCAGCCAGACACTCCCATGTTGTACTGTAACCCAGCCTGACACTCCCATGTACTATAATACAGCCTGACACTCCCATGTTATACTGTAATCCAGCCTGACACTCCCATGTTGTTCTGTAATCCAGCCTGACACTCCCATGTTGTTCTGTAATCCAGCCTGGCACTCCCATGTTGTACTGTAATCCAGCCTGACACTCCCATGTTGTACTGTAATCCAGCCTGACACTCCCATGTACTATAATCCAGCCTGACACTCCCATGTTGTTCTGTAATCCAGCCTGGCACTCCCATGTTGTACTGTAATCCAGCCTGACACTCCCATGTTGTACTGTAATCCAGCCTGACACTCCCATGTTGTACTGTAATCCAGCCTGACACTCCCATGTACTATAATCCAGCCTGACACTCCCATGTACTCTAATCCAGCCTGACACTCCCATGTTGTACTATAATCCAGCCTGACACTCCCATGTTGTACTATAATCCAGCCTGACACTCCCATGTACTATAATCCAGCCAGACACTCCCATGTTGTACTGTAATCCAGCCTGACACTCCCATGTTGTACTGTAATCCAGCCTGACACTCCCATGTACTATAATCCAGCCTGACACTCCCATGTTGTACTGTAATCCAGCCTGACACTCCCATGTTGTACTGTAATCCAGCCTGACACTCCCATGTTGTACTGTAATCCAGCCTGACACTCCCATGTTGTACTGTAATCCAGCCTGGCACTCCCATGTTGTACTATAATCCAGCCTGACACTCCCATGTTGTACTGTAATCCAGCCTGACACTCCCATGTTGTACTGTAATCCAGCCTGACACTCCCATGTTGTACTGTAATCCAGCCTGACACTCCCATGTACTATAATCCAGCCTGACACTCCCATGTTGTTCTGTAATCCAGCCTGGCACTCCCATGTTGTACTGTAATCCAGCCTGACACTCCCATGTTGTACTGTAATCCAACCTGACACTCCCATGTTGTACTATAATCCAGCCTGACACTCCCATGTTGTTCTGTAATCCAGCCTGGCACTCCCATGTTGTACTGTAATCCAGCCTGACACTCCCATGTTGTACTGTAATCCAACCTGACACTCCCATGTTGTTCTGTAATCCAGCCTGACACTCCCATGTTGTACTGTAACCCAGCCTGACACTCCCATGTTGTACTGTAACCCAGCCTGACACTCCCATGTTGTACTATAATCCAGCCTGACACTCCCATGTTGTACTGTAACCCAGCCTGACACTCCCATGTTGTACTATAATCCAGCCTGACACTCCCATGTTGTACTATAATCCAACCTGACACTCCCATGTTGTTCTGTAATCCAGCCTGACACTCCCATGTTGTACTGTAACCCAGCCTGACACTCCCATGTTGTACTGTAACCCAGCCTGACACTCCCATGTTGTACTATAATCCAGCCTGACACTCCCATGTTGTACTGTAACCCAGCCTGACACTCCCATGTTGTACTATAATCCAGCCTGACACTCCCATGTTGTACTATAATCCAGCCTGACACTCCCATGTTGTACTGTAATCCAGCCTGACACTCCCATGTTGTACTGTAATCCAGCCTGGCACTCCCATGTTGTACTATAATCCAGCCTGACACTCCCATGTTGTTCTGTAATCCAGCCTGACACTCCCATGTTGTACTGTAACCCAGCCTGACACTCCCATGTTGTACTATAATCCAGCCTGACACTCCCATGTTGTACTGTAATCCAGCCTGACACTCCCATGTTGTACTATAATCCAGCCTGACACTCCCATGTTGTACTATAATCCAGCCTGGCACTCCCATGTTGTACTGTAATCCAGCATGACACTCCCATGTACTCTAATCCAGCCTGACACTCCCATGTTGGGCTATAATCCAGCCTGACACTCCCATGTTGTACTATAATCCAGCCTGGCACTCTCATGTTATACTATAATCCAGCCTGACACTCCCATGTTGTACATTAACCCAGCCTGACACTCCCATGTTGTACTGTAATCCAACCTGACACTCCCATGTTGTTCTGTAATCCAGCCTGACACTCCCATGTTGTACTGTAACCCAGCCTGACACTCCCATGTTGTACTGTAATCCAGCCTGACACTCCCATGTTGTACTGTAACCCAGCCTGACACTCCCATGTTGTTCTGTAATCCAGCCTGACACTCCCATGTTGTACTGTAATCCAGCCTGACACTCCCATGTACTATAATCCAGCCTGGCACTCCCATGTTGTACTATAATCCAGCCTGACACTCCCATGTTGTACTGTAATCCAGCCTGACACTCCCATGTTGTACTATAATCCAGCCTGGCACTCCCATGTTGTACTATAATCCAGCCTGACACTCCCATGTTGTACTGTAATCCAGCCTGACACTCCCATGTTGTACTATAATCCAGCCTGGCACTCCCATGTTGTACTATAATCCAGCCTGGCACTCCCATGTTGTACTGTAATCCAGCATGACACTGCCATGTACTCTAATCCAGCCTGACACTCCCATGTTGGGCTATAATCCAGCCTGACACTCCCATGTTGTACTGTAATCCAGCCTGACACTCCCATGTTGTACTGTAATCCAGCCTGACACTCCCATGTACTATAATCCAGCCAGACACTCCCATGTTATACTGTAATCCAGCCTGACACTCCCATGTTGTTCTGTAATCCAGCCTGACACTCCCATGTTGTTCTGTAATCCAGCCTGACACTCCCATGTTGTACTATAATCCAGCCTGACACTCCCATGTACTATAATCCAGCCAGACACTCCCATGTTATACTGTAATCCAGCCTGACACTCCCATGTTGTACTGTAATCCAGCCTGACACTCCCATGTTGTACTGTAATCCAACCTGACACTCCCATGTTGTACTGTAATCCAGCCTGGCACTCCCATGTTGTACTGTAATCCAGCCTGACACTCCCATGTACTGTAATCCAGCCTGACACTCCCATGTTGTACTATAATCCAGCCTGACACTCCCATGTTGTACTATAATCCAGCCTGGCACTCCCATGTTGTACTGTAATCCAGCCTGGCACTCCCATGTTGTACTGTAATCCAGCCTGGCACTCCCATGTACTGTAATCCAGCCTGACACTCCCATGTTGTACTGTAATCCAGCCTGACACTCTCATGTTGTACTGTAATCCAGCCTGACACTCCCATGTACTGTAATCCAGCCTGACACTCCCATGTTGTACTGTAATCCAGCCTGACACTCCCATGTTGTACTGTAATCCAGCCTGACACTCCCATGTTGTACTGTAATCCAGCCTGGCACTCCCATGTTGTACTGTAATCCAGCCTGACACTCCCATGTTGTACTGTAATCCAGCCTGACACTCCCATGTTGTACTGTAATCCAGCCAGACACTCCCATGTTGTACTATAATCCAGCCTGACACTCCCATGTTGTACTTTAATCCAGCCTGACACTCCCATGTACTATAATCCAGCCTGACACTCCCATGTTGTTCTGTAATCCAGCCTGACACTCCCATGTTGTACTGTAATCCAGCCTGACACTCCCATGTTGTACTGTAATCCAGCCTGACACTCCCATGTTGTACTATAATCCAGCTTGACACTCCCATGTTGTTCTGTAATCCAGCCTGACACTCCCATGTTGTACTATAATCCAGCCTGACACTCCCATGTTGTACTGTAATCCAGCCTGACACTCCCATGTTGTACTGTAATCCAGCCTGACACTCCCATGTTGTACTGTAATCCAGCCTGATACTCCCATGTACTATAATCCAGCCTGACACTCCCATGTTGTTCTGTAATCCAGCCAGACACTCCCATGTTGTTCTGTAATCCAGCCTGACACTCCCATGTACTATAATCCAGCCTGACACTCCCATGTTGTTCTGTAATCCAGCCTGATACTCCCATGTACTATAATCCAGCCAGACACTCCCATGTTGTACTGTAATCCAGCCTGACACTCCCATGTTGTACTGTAATCCAGCCTGACACTCCCATGTTGTACTGTAACCCAGCCAGACACTCCCATGTTGTACTGTAATCCAGCCTGACACTCCCATGTTGTACTGTAATCCAGCCTGACACTCCCATGTTGTACTGTAATCCAGCCTGACACTCCCATGTTGTACTGTAACCCAGCCTGACACTCCCATGTTGTACTATAATCCAGCCTGACACTCCCATGTTGTACTGTAACCCAGCCTGACACTCCCATGTTGTACTATAATCCAGCCTGACACTCCCATGTTGTACTGTAACCCAGCCTGACACTCCCATGTTGTACTATAATCCAGCCTGACACTCCCATGTTGTACTGTAACCCAGCCTGACACTCCCATGTTGTACTATAATCCAGCCTGGCACTCCCATGTACTATAATCCAGCCTACCACTCCCATGTTGTATTCTAATCCAGCCTGACACTCCCATGTTGTACTGTAATCCAGCCTGACACTCCCATGTTGTACTGTAATCCAGCCTGACACTCCCATGTTGTTCTGTAATCCAGCCTGACACTCCCATGTACTATAACCCAGCCTGACACTCCCATGTTGTACTGTAATCCAGCCTGACACTCCCATGTTGTACTGTAATCCAGCCTGACACTCCCATGTTGTACTATAATCCAGCCTGACACTCCCATGTTGTTCTGTAATCCAGCCTGACACTCCCATGTACTATAACCCAGCCTGACACTCCCATGTTGTACTGTAATCCAGCCTGGCACTCCCATGTTGTACTATAATCCAGCCTGACACTCCCATGTTGTACTGTAACCCAGCCTGGCACTCCCATGTTGTACTATAATCCAGCCTGACACTCCCATGTTGTACTGTAATCCAGCCTGACACTCCCATGTTGTACTGTAACCCAGCCTGACACTCCCATGTTGTACTATAATCCAGCCTGACACTCCCATGTTGTACTGTAATCCAGCCTGACACTCCCATGTTGTTCTGTAATCCAGCCTGACACTCCCATGTTGTACTGTAATCCAGCCTGACACTCCCATGTTGTACTGTAATCCAGCCTGACACTCCCATGTTGTACTATAATCCAGCCTGACACTCCCATGTTGTACTGTAACCCAGCCTGACACTCCCATGTTGTACTGTAATCCAGCCTGGCACTCCCATGTACTATAATCCAGCCTGCCACTCCCATGTTGTACTATAATCCAGCCTGGCACTCCCATGTTGTACTGTAATCCAGCCTGACACTCCCATGTTGTACTGTAATCCAGCCTGACACTCCCATGTTGTACTGTAACCCAGCCTGACACTCCCATGTTGTACTATAATCCAGCCTGACACTTCCATGTTGTACTGTAACCCAGCCTGACACTCCCATGTTGTACTGTAATCCAGCCTGACACTCCCATGTTGTACTGTAATCCAGCCTGACACTCCCATGTTGTACTGTAATCCAGCCTGACACTCCCATGTACTATAATCCAGCCTGCCACTCCCATGTTGTACTATAATCCAGCCTGGCACTCCCATGTTGTACTGTAATCCAGCCTGGCACTCCCATGTTGTTCTGTAATCCAGCCTGACACTCCCATGTTGTACTGTAATCCAGCCTGGCACTCCCATGTTGTTCTGTAATCCAGCCTGACACTCCCATGTTGTACTATAATCCAGCCTGGCACTCCCATGTTGTACTGTAATCCAGCCTGGCACTCCCATGTTGTTCTGTAATCCAGCCTGACACTCCCATGTTGTACTGTAATCCAGCCTGGCACTCCCATGTTGTTCTGTAATCCAGCCTGACACTCCCATGTTGTACTGTAACCCAGCCTGACACTCCCATGTTGTACTGTAATCCAGCCTGACACTCCCATGTTGTTCTGTAATCCAGCCTGACACTCCCATGTTGTACTGTAACCCAGCCTGACACTCCCATGTTGTACTGTAATCCAGCCTGGCACTCCCATGTTGTTCTGTAATCCAGCCTGACACTCCCATGTTGTACTGTAACCCAGCCTGACACTCCCATGTTGTACTGTAATCCAGCCTGACACTCCCATGTTGTACTGTAATCCAGCCTGACACTCCCATGTTGTACTATAATCCAGCCTGACACTCCCATGTTGTACTGTAATCCAGCCTGACACTCCCATGTTGTACTGTAATCCAGCCTGACACTCCCATGTTGTTCTGTAATCCAGCCTGGCACTCCCATGTTGTTCTGTAATCCAGCCTGACACTCCCATGTTGTACTGTAACCCAGCCTGCCACTCCCATGTTGTACTATAATCCAGCCTGACACTCCCATGTTGTACTATAATCCAGCCTGGCACTCCCGTGTTGTTCTGTAATCCAGCCTGACACTCCCATGTTGTTCTGTAATCCAGCCTGACACTCCCATGTACTATAATCCAGCCTGACACTCCCATGTTGCACTGTAATCCAGCCTGACACTCCCATGTTGTACTGTAATCCAGCCTGACACTCCCATGTTGTACTGTAATCCAGCCTGACACTCCCATGTTGTACTGCAATCCAGCCTGTCACTATCATGTTGTACTGTAATCCAGCCTGACACTCCCATGTTGTACTGTAATCCAGCCTGACACTCCCATGTTGTACTGTAATCCAGTTTGACTCCCATGTTGTACTATAATACTGCCTGACACGCCAGTTTGCGACTGATGCTTGATTGATGGTCTGCATTTGTCAGTCGGTGAACGGTGCATCCTTAATGCGTCTCTCACTTTGATTTTCTTCAATTCAGATTTTGTGCTGATTTGGGAGGTCAAAAAGAAAAAGCCCAAAAAGCAGAAGGTGAGGTGCACATATCAGGAGATGGAAAAAGAAGAGAAAGACATGGCAAAAATCACCATGTTCAACAAATACGAGAAATGGAGGAACAAATTTGTGAAGAATTTACATAATGCGGGGCTCCTGATGGAGAAGGTGAGGGAATTCCCAACCAGCAGTAACAGCCTGTTCCCACAGGAGTAAATGGTACAGTGTCAGGGGATTAGCTACTAAGATCCAGTGCTGTGTTCTTCAGCCCAAGGAGCCAGTCCAAGTCACTTTCCAATCTCAAACTGCCAAAGGAATACCTCCTAATTTTAACAGAATCTGCCCCCCCCCCCCCCCCCCCCCCCGCCCCCCTCAAAAAAAATCACCAGCAGAAGTAGCTAATCTCTCATTGGGAAGGAAGCAAACTTATCTCAGCACCAATTCAGCAGGATAGGGAATGCAACGCCACTGGGAGGAGAAGGTAAATATAACGTGACCGTTACCAGAGCTCTCTGAAATATGGTTGAGAATCTAGTTGAGAAGATACCTTAACAGACTCAGTACCTTGCGCTAAATAAAATTGTTCACGCTTACTATTTGGTGCACTTGGGTTTCTGTTTTAATGATGTACATAGGTAGTTTATATGGAGCATGTGTTAGATAAAAGGACCCTGTGGAGTCATCTGGTAAGAGCTTGAGTGCATCTCTCAACCAAAACCCCAGTCTTTTCTGCAGTGACATGGCTACAAGTTATTGGGTAAACTCAAGGATTGCCCAGTCTCAGTGGTGAGAAGTGCTGAAAGAAAGATGGGCTGGGAAAATGGTCACAACTGTGACGTTCCAATTCCCCATTCTACACTCCCCTTGAGTAGGCAAGTAAGCAGAGAAAATGGGCTGGATTCTTCGATTTTGGGGCTATGTCCGGAGGATCCGTGGCATTTTATGTGGGAAAAATTGGCGTCGCCCCAGCACCGATCCTCCGACTGGTCAGGGGCTAGCAGTCGCACCATATAAAACGGCAGGCCGCCACAAAATAAACGGCTGGAGATTTGCCAGACCCGTGGCCGCGCATGCGCACGGAGACGACCTGCAGCGGTCGCGCCGTACAACATGGCGCCAGCCGTGCGCGGACCCGACGTGCCAGATAGTGCCCCTTGGACACCCCCTGGCTACCCCCACCAGTCCCCATCAGCCCTCGCCGACGCCTCCCTGGCCAGCAGCACGGCTCCCGCCCGACTGTGGCTGCACTGGACACAGTCCGCAGTCACCTCGCCGGGTTCCCGACTGCTGAGACCACGTGTCAACTGCGCGGTCGGGAACTCGGCCCATAGGGAGCAGAGCATTGAGGGAGGGCCTTCATGTGGGGGTGGAGCCTGTGAAAACAGGCACTGCCCCCAATTCCACCGTAAAAAGGGATTCTCCGCACAATCGCTGATCACAAAATTGCCGTCGGAGAACAGAGAATCCTGCCCCAGAGATTTAAAATAATTGGCAAAACAACTAAAGAAGATATGAGAAATTTCTTAACACAGAGCTGAGAGGCACTCCCTCAGAGTGTGGTGGAATCAGATTCCACTGTCATTTTCAAAAGGCAGTTGGGCCTGTACTTGACGAGGACTCATTTATAGGAAGAAAAGAAAAAGCTGGGTTGCGGAACAAAATTGGATAGCTCCTTCAAAGAGCTGGCATAGACACAAAGGACCGAATGGCCTCCTTTTGTGCGATAAGATTCTGTTATTTTATTCAATGATTCTGAGTGTAACTCCCCATTGGAATGTGAATTGGTGACTTTAATACTCTGTATTACTTGAATTCTTGCTGCTGGGTGTGTGACTGTAACAGTTTTCTGATGTGCGACACCCATTTGACAGCAGTGTGAAAGCTGTGTGTGTGTGAGTGTGTGATGTCTGAGTTAGGGAACACTATGCAGATGTCTGAGTTAGGGAACACTATGCAGATGTCTGAGTTGGGAACATTATGCAGATGTCTGAGTTGGGAACACTATGCAGATGTCTGAGTTAGGGAACACTATGCAGATGTCTGAGTAGGGAACACTATGCAGATGTCTGAGTTAGGGAACACTATGCAGATGTCTGAGTTGGGAACACTATGCAGATGTCTGAGTTAGGGAACACTATGCAAATGTCTGAGTAGGGAACACTATGCAGATGTCTGAGTTAGGGAACACTATGCAGATGTCTGAGTTAGGGAACACTATGCAGATGTCTGAGTAGGGAACACTATGCAGATGTCTGAGTTAGGGAACACTATGCCGATGTCTGAGTTGGGAACACTATGCAGATGTCTCAGTTGGGAACACTATGCAGATGTCTGAGTTAGGGAACACTATGCAGATGTCTGAGTTGGGAACACTATGCAGATGTCTGAGTTAGGGAACACAATGCAGATGTCTGAGTTAGGGAACACTATGCAGATGTCTGAGTAGGGAACACTATGCAGATGTCTGAGTAGGGAACACTATGCAGATGTCTGAGTTAGGGAACACTATGCCGATGTCTGAGTTAGGGAACACTATGCAGATGTCTGAGTAGGGAACACTATGCAGATGTCTGAGTTAGGGAACACTATGCCGATGTCTGAGTTGGGAACACTATGCAGATGTCTCAGTTGGGAACACTATGCAGATGTCTGAGTTAGGGAACACTATGCAGATGTCTGAGTTGGGAACACTATGCAGATGTCTGAGTTAGGGAACACTATGCAGATGTCTGAGTTGGGAACACTATGCAGATGTCTGAGTTAGGGAACACAATGCAGATGTCTGAGTTGGGAACACTATGCAGATGTCTGAGTTAGGGAACACTATGCAGATGTCTGAGTTGGGAACACTATGCAGATGTCTGAGTTAGGGAACACTATGCAGATGTCTGAGTTAGGGAACACTATGCATGATGTTTTATGTACCTTAACTGATATCCGTGTGGCCAATAATCTATTGGTATCTCATTTAATTGTTTCCTAGGATATAACTGCCAGTGAGAAGAAAAGCATCCACTACCTGAAGCTGAGTGCCCCCTGGGATGTGCTGGTGTATTATGCAGAAGAGCTGTCTATGAGGGCGCCTCTGCAGGTCGGTGGAATACTTTCATATCACAAAACACTTTCAACCACCAACATTTTACCGACACATTTTATATGATTGCATAGGGATCTCAAAATGAGCCGTGTACATAGGAAAGTGCCAGCTTTCACTTCCAGCCTAAACTGACGTTGCTTATCTTCCAATAGAGTATTTATGCAAATTCATTAACAAGCCTGCTAAAAACAGCAGATGGAGCGTTCAGTAAAAAATAAATGGTGTAGTTCCCTTACTCTCCAAGACTGTGGTCTATCTACATCACTCCAAATTAGCTCCCCCTGTCCTGGCTACTGTTTGGCACTTTATTGTTCGGCTTGTTTTGGTTATCCAGCATTGTGTTTGTTTCCTGTGTGTGTCTTGGCTGAATCAGTAGCTCAACATTTGTCATGTTACTCGCAGGCACAGCCCAATCCCTGTATGAATTCATCTGAGACAGTCCTGAGGAAATTGAATATTCCCAACATCATGTCCGAATATATCCCCAACAGGCCAGTGGATTACTATACCTGTCCTTTCCGCAAATCCAAGCTGGACAAGTAAGTAATCACAGCGGGGGTTGCTCCATTTGTTCCCCCCTCCGCCCCCCGCAAGGGAAGTACTGTGTGTTGGTGCCTCTGTGCATCATCGAGCCTCTAATGGAGGTGAATAGGGAAGCTGGAGGAGAGGCAATCATCATGAATAACAGTGGGTGGAATTAATTTATTTACTTGCAACTGGATATATGGTCCAAGGTTTCTGACCAGTCAAAGATTTTCAGTATAGCTCCACCTACAGTCTGAATTTTAGGGGGAGTGCGTCCTTGAGATTATCATTACGATAATGTTTGCACTGAGTGCTGAATTTGGGTGCATTTGAGTGCTATAGTGAGAGTTTGGTGACTGAGGGATAATAAGGGTTAATTTTTATCTAAAGTCTAGTCATTCTTTTATTTAGTTAATTAACTTAAACGTTGCTGTTTGGTTTAGAAGAAGGTGAATTTTCAAGCAGCTTTAAACAAAGGTTCTACTTGTAGCTACTTGCAGCTGGAGCTTGTCAATTAGTTCATTGGATTAGGCCAGTTTTCAGAGGCTAGATTCACAGTATAAAGGTGAGCTAGCTACAGTGCAGACTTTGTTTGCACTGAGTGCTGAATTTGGGTGCATTTGAGTGCTACAGTGAGAGTTTGGTGACTGAGGGATAATAAGGGTTCATTTTTATCTAAAGTCTAGTCTTTTATTTAGTTAATTAACTTAAACGTTGCTGTTTGGTTGAGAAGAAGGTGAATTCTCAATCAGCTTTAAACAAAAGTTATACTTGTAGCTACTTGCAGCTGGAGCTTGTTAATTAGTTAATTGGATTAGGACAGTTTTCAGAGGCTAGATTCACAGTATAAAGGTGAGCCAGCTACAGTGCAGACTTTGTTTGCACTGAGTGCTGAATTTGGGTGCCATTTGAGTGGTATAGTGAGAGTTTGGTGACTGAGAGGAGTTAGGTGAGGAGGGAGTAAGGTGCTCCTTTCATTTCATTTCCTACATTTCCTCAAAGAGCGAGAAGAGAGCCAGGAGTTTACAGAGAGTGCAGCTGACTGGAGCAGAGTCGGAGGGGCGGAGTTCCAGTTGGTCCACAGGGCAGCTATATTCTGTATGGTAAGAGGGGATAGAGGATAGGCCAGTTGCATGCTCCTCCTGTAGGATGTGGGTGGTGAGGGATACCACCGGTGTCCCCGCTGACTATACCTGCGGGAAGTGCACCAATTCCAGCTCCTCAGAGACGTGTTAGGGAACTGGAGCTGGAGCTGGATGAACTTAGGATCATCCGGGAGGCAGAGGGGCTAATAGACAAGAGTTACAGGTAGGTAACCACACCCAAGGTACAGGACAAGAGTAGCTGGGTTACAGTCAGGGGAAAGAAAACGAACGGGCAGACAGTGCAGGGATCCCTCGTGGCCGTTCCCCTTCAAACAAGTATACCATTTTGGATGTTGTTGGGGGGGGATGACCTACCGGGGGGAGGACCTAGCGGCCAGGTCTCTGGCACTGAGTCTGGCTCTGGGGCTCAGAAGGGAAGGGGGGAGAATAGGAAAGCAATAGTAATAGGAGACTCAAAAGGTTAGGGGAATAGATAGGAGATTCTGTGGTCGCGAGCGAGACTCCCGGAAGGTATGTTGCCTCCTGGGTGCCAGGGCCAGGGATGTCTCGGATCGTGTCTTCAGGATCCTTAAGGGGGTGGGGGAGCAGCCAGAAGTCGTGGTGCACATTGGTACCAACGACGTAGGTAGGAAAAGGGGTGTGGATGTAATAAACGAGTTTAGGGAGTTAGGCTGGAAGTTAAAAGCCAGGACAGACAGAGTTGTCATCTCTGGTTTGTTGCCGGTGCCACGTGATAGCGAGGCTAGGAATAGGGAGAGAGTCCCGTTGAACACGTGGCTGCAGGAATGGTGTAGGCGGGAGGGCTTCAGGTATTTGGATAATTGGAGCGCATTCTGGGGAAGGTGGGACCTGTACAAGCAGGACGGGTTGCATCCGAACCAGAGGGGCACCAATATCCTGGGAGGGAGGTTTTCTAGTACTCTTCGGGAGGGTTTAAACTAATTTGGCAGGGAATGGGAACCGGATTTGTAGTCCAGCAACTAAGGTAGCCGATGTTCAGGACGTCAAAGCATGTAGTGAGGCAGTGGGGAAGGTAACATTGACAAAGGAGAGTACTTGCAGGCACGGGAGATGGGTTGAAGTGTGTATACTTCAGCACAAGAAGCATCAGGAATAAGGTGGGTGAACTTAAGGCATGGGTCGGTACTTGGGACTACGATGTGGTGGCCATCACGGAAACGTGGATAGAAGAGGGGCAGAAATGGTTGTTGGAGGTTCCTGGTTATAGATGTTTCAATAAGATTAGGGAGGGTGGTAAAAGAGGTGGATGGGTTGCATTGTTAATTAGAGATAGTATAACAGCTGCAGAAAGGCAGTTCGAGGAGGATCTGCCTACTGGGGTAGTAGGGTTGAAGTCAGAAATAGGAAAGGAGCAGTCACCTTGTTGGGAGTTTTCTATAGGCCCCCCAATAGCAGCAGAGATGTGGAGGAACAGATTGGGAAACAGATTTTGGAAAGGTGCAGAAGTCACAGGGTAGTAGTCATGGGTGACTTCAACTTCCCAACTATTGAGTGGAAACTCTTTAGATCAAATAGTTTGGATGGGGTGGTGTTTGTGCAGTGTGTCCAGGAAGCTTTTCTAACACAGTATATAGATTGACCGACCAGAGGGAGGCCATATTGGATTTGGTACTTGGTAATGAACCAGGGCAAGTGATAGATTTGTTAGTGGGGGAGCGTTTTGGAGATAGTGACCACAATTCTGTGACTTTCACTTTAGTAATGGAGAGGGATAGGTGCGTGCAACAGGGCAAGGTTTACAATTGGAGGAAGGGTAAATATGATGCTGTCAGGCAAGAACTGAAGTGCATAAGTTGGGAACATAGGCTGTCAGGGAAGGACACATTTGAAATGTGGAACTTGTTCAAGGAACAGATACTACGTGTCCCTTGATAGGTATGTCCCTGTCAGGCAGGGAAGAGATGGTCGAGCGAGGGAACCATGGTTGACAAGAGAGGTTGAATGTCTTGTTAAGAGGAAGAAGGATACTTATGTGAGGTTGAGGAAACAAGGTTCAGACAGGGCGCTGGAGGGATACAAGATAGCCAGGAGGGGAACTGAAGAAAGGAATTAGGAGAGCTAAGAGAGGGCATGAAAAATCTTTGGCGGGTAGGATCAAGGAAAACCCCAAGGCCTTTTACACACATGTGAGAAATATGAGAATGACTAGAGCGAGGGTAGGTCCGATCAAGGACAGTAGCGGGAGATTGTGTATTGAGTCTGAAGAGATAGGAGAGGTCTTGAACGAGTACTTTTCTTCAGTATTTACGAATGAGAGGGGCCATATTGTTGGAGAGGGACAGTATGAAACAGCCTGATAAGCTCGAGGAGATACTTGTTAGGAAGGAAGATGGTGTTGGGTATTTTGAAAAACTTGAGGATAGACAAGTCCCCCGGGCCTGACGGGATATATCCAAGGATTCTATGGGAAGCAAGAGATGAAATTGCAGAGCGGTTGGCAATGATCTTTTCGTCCTCACTGTCAACAGGGGTGGTACCAGGGGATTGGAGAGTGGCGAGTGTTGTGCCCATGTTCAAAAAAGGGAATAGGGATAACCCTGGGGAATTACAGGCCAGTTAGTCTTACTTCGGTGGTAGGCAAGGTAATGGAAAGGGGTACTGAGGGATAGGATTTCTGAGCATCTGGAAAGACACTGCTTGATTAGGGATAGTCAGCACGGATTTGTGAGGGGTAGGTCTTGCCTCACAAGTCTTATTGAATTCTTTGAGGAGGTGACCAAGCACGTGTATGAAGGTAAAGCAGTGGAGGTAGTGTACATCGATTTTAGTAAGGCATTTGATAAGGTTCCCCATGGTAGGCTTATGCAGAAAGTAAGGAGGCATGGGATAGTGGGAAATTTGGCCAGTTGGATAACGAATTGGCTAACCGATAGAAGTCAGTAAGAGGTCTTACAACACCAGGTTAAAGTCCAACAGGTTTGTTTCGATGTCACTAGCTTTCGGAGCGCTGCTCCTTCCTCAGGTGAATGACAACCTTCAACACGTCATCGATGAAGATGAACATCTTGCCAAGGTCATCCCCATACCCCCACCACTTGCCTTCAAACAACCGCGCAACCTCAAACAAATCATTGTTTGCAGCAAACTACCCAGCCTTCAGAACAGTGACCACGACACCACACAACCCCTGCCATGGCAATCTCTGCAAGACGTGCCAGATCATTGACATGGATACCACCATTACACATGAGAACACCACCCACCAGGTACGCGGTACATACTCGTGCGACTCAGCCAACGTTGTCTACCTCACACGCTGCAGGAAAGGATGTCCCAAAGCGTGGTACATTGGTGAGACCATGCAGACGCTGCGACAACGAATGAACGAACATCGCGCGACAATCACCAAGCAGGAATGTTCCCTTCCAGTCGGGGAACACTTCAGCAGTCAAGGGCATTCAGCCTCTGATCTCCAGGTAAGCGTTCTCCAAGGCGGCCTTCAGGATGCGCGACAACGCAGAATCGCCGAGCAGAAACTTATAGCCAAGTTCTGCACACATGAGTGCGGCCTCAACCGGGACCTGGGATTCATGTCGCATTACATTCATCCCCCACCATCTGGCCTGTGAAATCCTACCAACTGTCCTGGCTTGACACAATTCACACCTCTTTAACCTGGGGTTACCCCCATCTCCAGATCTGTAAAGATTTAATCACCTGCTAATGCTCGTATTCCAAGCATTGTCAGGCATCTTCGAATCTGTCTAATATATGTTTCTTGGAACATACCTCTTCATTCACCTGAGGAAGGAGCAGCGCTCCGAAAGCTAGTGACATCGAAACAAACCTGTTGGACTTTAACCTGCTGTTGTAAGACTTCTTACTGTGCTCAACCCAGTCCAACGCCGCATCTCCACATCATGGATAGAAGTCAGAGAGTGGTGGTGGATGGCAAATATTCAGCCTGGAGCCCAGTTACCAGGGGCGTACCGCAGGGATCAGTTCTGGGTCCTCTGCTGTTTGTGATTTCATTAATGACTTGGATGAGGGAGTTGAAGGGTGGGTCAGTAAATTTGCAGATGATAGGAAGTTGTGGATAGTGAGGAGGGCTGTTGTCGGCTGCAAAGAGACATCGATAGGATGCAGAGCTGGGCAGATGGAGTTTAACCCTGAAAAGTGTGAGGTTGTCCATTTTGGAAGGACAAATATGAATGCGGAATACAGGGTTAACGGTAGGGTTCTTGGCAATGTGGAGGAGCAGAGTGATCTTGGGGGTCTATGTTCATAGATCTTTGAAAGTTGCCACTCAAGCGGATAGAGCTGTGAAGAAGGCCTATGGTGCACTAGCGTTCATTAGCAGAGGGATTGAATTTAAGAGCCGTGCGGTGATGATGCAGCTGTACAAAACCTTGGTAAGGCCACATTTGGAGTACTGTGTGCAGTTCTGGTCGCCTCATTTTAGGAAGGATGGAAAAGGTGCAAAGGAGATTTACCAGGATGTTGCCTGGAATGGAGAGTAGGTCTTACGAGGAAAGGTTGAGGGTGCTAGGCCTTTTCTCATTAGAACGGAGAAGGATGAGGGGCGACTTGATAGAGGTTTATAAGATGATCAGGGGAATAGATAAGAGTAGACAGTCAGAGACCTTTTCCCCCAGGTGGAACAAACCAT